>NW_026596069.1:12501344-12514560 GCF_907164565.1 Psammomys obesus
ATCTATCTATCTATCTATCTATCTATCTATCTATCTATCTATCTATCCATAGAGAGAAAAAGAGAGACATATAGATATCAAGAGGCTCATCCATTCTAAGACTTTGGTAGTTAGTTGCTTAGCAACAGTTTCTCTACCATTCATGACCACAGTTCTCCCTTTCTTCTTGTGTAAACATATGTTTATCAATCCTTGTAAGAAAACTTGGTTTTAATAAACCCAGTAACAAGCGTAAATAATAGTACTCATGCAGGTAATTAGCACAAACAAATGGCATACTTACAATTGCATTTCTTCTGCACAAATCTCAGCTTGCATGCTGTTCTGTAGGTGGAGAGTCGGATGCGATCCAGATCTTGAGCCCCTAGTTGGAGGAAGAGTATACATATGGGATGCCATGTGTGTGAATAAGAGCATGTAATGTTTGTAAATAAAACAATTGCACATATACTCCGTATGTGTACTGGTGCTTTTATTGGGATATAAATGTTCATTTAAGGCTCAGAAAGGTCTACCCAATATTCAACTTCTCAGGGACGAAGGCTGTGGCATCCAATCAGACTACCAACCATGATCATGGACCTCGGAACACAACCTCTCCCTGCTGTGTCTGCCACTTCCTAGAATGATCTATTCAAGCTGTGACTGGGATACCAGGAAGATCATATCAGAAATAATCGCTGAATAAATAATAACCATGGTCATTTGAACATAGCTGTTAGGTGACTCCATCTTGGATATTAAGTATTTTCTCTGTGTGACCTTCAACGGAGTGCTTCCTCAGCATTCCCATTTGCAAGGCCAGGATAATGATACAGTAGCTATTTCACAGGATTGCTAAGCAAATGAGGGTGTACTCCTAATGTTTTCTCCTATTTGTACTAGTGTATAGCTTGAAACCACAGAGGGGAGACTCTTTCTCAATACCAACTTCTCCATTTACTCTCTGGCCCCAGTTTCACTGTAGTTTCACTGAAGGAACATGTCCCCACAGACTGCTGTTCTTATTCTGCTCTTCTATTCAGGGTTCCAGATTGCTCTTGATGCCAAGACACCAGTTCTGAAAACCCTCCACACATAGCTTTACCATCTTACCCACCTAGTAATGTTTCCTAACAACACACCCACGGTCCCGCTAGGCTTAGGATGACTTCTTAGAGCTCACTGAGCTTCTAGTGTCCCCGCTACTCTCCCTCATTGGGCTGATTGCTAGACCATCATCCTGCTGTCCAGTCTTTGTCACACCAACTGGGCCTGAAACTTGTCCTTCTTCTGCCTAACTTGAGAAGCATTTCTTCATGCCCTTAGGCCTTGTCCATTTTTTTCCTGAGCATTTACCTTTAGAACAACTTTTCATTGTTAGTCCTAATTAGGGTCCTTTGAGATGTAAATTTTCAATCACTTGACAATTTTACAGCCTCAGAGTGCCTTTCTAAGGACCTTGGAGGTCAATCCCAGGGAAAGTTGTCCTAAAGAGAGATATTTCTCAGTCTCCCTTCACGTAGAAGAGCTGCCTCCTTCCTGCCTCCTCTTCCTCTTTTTCCTCCTCTTCCTTTTCTTCCTCCTCCTCTTCTACTGTCTTCTCCTCCTTTCTCCCTCTTCTTTTAATTTATTCTTCTCTCATACAATACATTCCAAAGCCTAAATTTTTAATTGGTATCATTAGCAATCAGAAGGCTCAACCACATTGACCAACCTCCTAGTTAAATGAGGTCAGTAGCTCTGTAGCAGCTGCCTTCAGTGCACAAACCCTTCAGGTACAGGAGGTTAATCTCTTGTCCTTCCCACAGTAGTTTAAGAAACCGTTCGTTGTGTGTTTAGCTGATGTGATCATGAGATGAGAGTATTCTTCAACATCTGTAATATTCAGAACAACAAATCTGCCTCCTCTTCAACTTTTCTCTTTTGCTCTTCTTTAAACAAATTATTTCTAGGTAAAACACAATTAACCATACTTATGAATTCCTAGTCCCTTTCCTAGTCCTTGCTTTCTGTATAGACATCACAGATTTCTGGATGAAATCACTTTTCAAATATTGGCTATTTTAACATATTGTTGAGAAGATCTTCTTTGTCTGTGTGACAGTCCACCCATCAACAGCATTTCTTCCCTTTGCATGCAGGCAATTATTTCCCTGCTACTGATGATATGTCTCAGTGATGAGTTAAATATGCTGGTGAAGCCAATGGACTATTAAGGCCAGATACCTTTCATAGGCCTTGGTCTATGTGGGAAGGATGACACCTATGTATTTGGCTTGCTTATTTATACTGATCATTAATCAGTAGAGCTATTTAACAAAGCATTTCGGCAGTCCTGTGGCAGTCTTTGATAAAGGGAAACTTAAAATAGGGCCATAGTTCTCTTACATCTTTTTTGTTTGAAGAAAAATTTTAGGGTTGTTTTCTGTGCCCCACACTCTTGACAGAGTCCCACGCAGGCTAGGTCGGCCTCCCATTCATTAAAAAGCCAATTATGCCTTTGGGCTCCCATTCTGCCTGCCTCCACCTCCCTGGTGCTAACGTTGCAAACGAGTGTCAACATGTCTGGATGCTAGTTGTTCCGTGTGTATGAAGATGCGTGTCAAGCTTTCCTTGAATCTTATAGCTTTAATTTAGTAGACAGGTATAACATTGCCATTTACTTGTGCCAGATATTGCACCAGCTAGGGAAGAAACTGGACACCTAAACTTAGATAAGTGTTGCTAAAATAATTAAATAAGCACACTTTTGTAGTTGTCACACTGTTCCAGCTGATAAATATTTAGTATTTCAAAGGCAAGTTCAAAGATTTTACAGGTTTTCCCTTTTTATAGAAAATATTAATTATCTTCATGTATCTGTCAAGATATTTGCCCATGATGGAGCTTGCTCAGATGCTCAGACAGGTTTTCCCCACCACCAAATACACTGATTGCTCTTTAACATTTTCCCCTTGAATTTTAATTATGCAAAGATATTTTCTTTTAAGGACTTTGTTTTCAATTAAAAAATAATTTTGAACATTTGTGGCATACACTACACTGCTCTGGTCCATGTAGAAAAATTTAATCTAGCTACCTAACCTTTCATGATCTTTGTATGTATTTATTTTTGGTGGGGATAATAACAAATTTCTATTGTATATAGAATATATGAAAGATGCAATATTAACAGCAGTGCAGTGGGTTGAAATTTATTCCTCCGGTCTAACCAAGACCTTGAAAGAACATTACCAGAACATTGTCCTTATGTGCCTATAAGAAGGACACAAATCCAGGGGATCAATGAGTCATTTCCAAAGTAAAGATGGCAGCCTCAAACACAGCAGGTGATGCAGGAAAAGTCTCTGCTGAAACTCTCACAGACACTTAAGATGCTGTAAGCGCAACAGGCAGGCAGCTGTCTGGGCGTGCTCACATCAGCTTTAACTCTCTCCCCTCATTAATTCTAACACTGAGATGGGTGCTACCAGGTGGTTGAGAAATGACTTTGAAATCTCCACCTTACTATCAGGGAACTTTTCTTTTACCTTCTTCCTGCCAATAATATCCCATTTTCAGTATAAATTTTTTTTCTTCACTTTTTCCTCTCTGGGGAAGGAGCTTCCTGGTCACCCCTGAGCACTTTCACTTTTACTCAGGTAGGGAGGATCAAAAGAAAATAAGCAAAACAAAGCACACAAAACAAGAGAACTGAAATATATTTTTTCTTTATAGCATTTAATTTGAGAAGAATGTTTCTCCTTTCTTTCTTCTTCTTCTTATTCTTTCTTTTATGATCAGCTGAACAGGTCATACTAGCACCAGTAATATTGCGGTTAGGCACTTTCATAGACCAACTGGAAATATCATCTGTGTTGGCGGTCCCTTACCTATGTCGCTCACAAACTACTCTTATCTTCCATTATCCTTTGCTTCATTTTTTAAAATGTTTTTTTGTGACTAACTAACTGCTTCCCAAAGGAGGTGAATGACAGCATACAGTGGTACACACTACTTTGGTCCAGTTTGGCCATGATTCCCACTTGGTCCTTCTTTCTCATTTGAATGTATTATGCTATTTCCCAGGGAAGCCGTTCAAAGACGTGTTTTATTATTTTATACTATGGCAGCCCCTTGCTAGTGTGGGCAGGTGAGTGCAGACTTCAGATGCTAGTGGAGTGGACTGAAATCGATTCTGAACAGTGTTGTCAAGGGTGTCTGCGTGTCCGTACATTTTTTTTTTTTAATCCATGAAATATAGAGTGTAGAAGCAAATTATAATAAATCACTGAGTAATTTAGCTCTCACCTAGTGAGAGGCTGAAATGGCCAAATGCATAGTTTATGCAAGAAACTGAGGATTTTTATGGAGACGTCCAAATGCCCTAAGGACCACATGGTTATTTCTGGCTTTTTCATGAATATTCAATGAGCACTGCAGGGAGTTCCTTAAAAGTTCCATACTTACTCATCTCTGCAAACAGCTGTCTTCTTTCTGCCATGGTATTTCCTCTTTTTCCACTATCTTCAATCATTCTGTGGGACAAAATTGTGAGAACCTGTGTAAGTCCCACACTAGGCAGGCAAACAGCCACTTCCCTGTAAGCACATTAAACACACTTGTGCCACGGAGAAAAATCATTTAGATTGATAGATGAGGCACTTGGCCTGTAGGTATGATGACTGGAGTTTTGGAGCCTCAGAACTCAAGTAAAAGCAGCGCAGGGCTGGGCATTGCTCCTTTTCTCATTATGTGGGAAAAAGACACAGGAGATTCCTGGGCCAAGCTCAGGAATCTCAGGACAGAGGAGTTTCACTGGAAGACTTCAGGTTTAACAAGACACCTGCATCAATAAAGAGAGAACAACCAAGAAAGACACTTGATGGTACCTTATAGGCCTCCATATGAATCCCCTAATATATATATATATCATATTATATTATATATATATGCATATAATATATATATATGCATCACACAAAAGCATATCCTTTTTACTTTTAGACATTTATAAATGAAATATTTCATTCACTTAGACTAGTGTGCACATTACTGAACATGCTACTGACATTCCATATGCCATATAGTTATTGACAAGAACATAAGTGTTTTTATTTTCTAACATGCAGGGACTCACAGAGTTGGCCTGGGTTAGCTGCCTTGGGATGCATGTGGCATAGGTTTTTTAGGTTAGAGTCCACGGCTCCCGGGGCACTCTGTGCCTTTCAGTTCCCTGGAAACCAAAGTGTTCCCTCAGGGAGTGAAGCATTTAGGCCACCTGTGTTTTTCTATGTCCCTTGAAGTCAACAAAGCATATAGAAGCTTGGCTGAACAGTTAGTCTGAGCCATTAATCTTGTGTACCCTGTCTAGCTTGCAGCAGTCAGTGCATCCTGGCAACCACCCTTATAATCTATTTTGAGAAGTGTCTAAAAAGTCTGATTGATTGGAATAAACTTGTCTCAGCCTCAGGCCTGATTGACATTCTCTCTGACCATAATCAGGAAACCCTGGCTTGTTAAGTAAGTGCTGGCTGGTGCTTACACCAGCATAGAAATTGCTAAGTATCATATGCTCAAATACACTAACTAAATAGAACCATTGTGGTGATTTAAATGTGAATGGCCCTCATAGGCTCATAGAGCTGAATGGGATGGTGGAACTTTTTGGAAAGGAGTAGGAGAGATGACCTTGCTGGAGGAGATCTATCATGTCACTGCAGATGGGTTTTGAGGTTTCAAAAGCCCATGGCATTCCCAGTTAGCACATTCTCTCTCTTTCTGTCTCTCTCTCTCACTCCTATTTGTGGATCAAATATAAACTTTCAGCTACTGATCTGGTGCCAGGCTCACCTTCTTGCTGCCATTCTCCCAGCCTCATGAGCATGGATTCTCACTCCCTGAAACCATGAGCCCTAATAAATGTTTTCTTTTATAAGTTTCTTTGGTCATGGTGTCTTACCACGGCAACAGAAAAGTAAGTAAGACAGCCACACATTCAGTGGTAGGTTGCTTGCTTCATACAGAGCAGTGATTCTCAACCTGGGTGTGACCCCTTGACAGGGGTCAAACCCCTTTCACAGAGGTCATAGATCAGATATACTTCATGCCATATATTTACATTATGATTCATAACCTTAGCAAAATGACAGCTATGCAGTAGCAGTGAAAATGATCTAATGGTTGGGGGGTCACCACAACATGAGAAACTGTGTTAAAGGGGTGCAGCATTAGAAAGGCTGAGAACCACTGATAAAGTGTATCCCTTACAATTCTGAGAATAACTCTTTAGATTAGAGAGCAAATTCTTGTACTCCATCTTGCTGTGACCCCTCTGACCCGGCCTGACTGACATTCTCTCTGACCATCATCAGGAAACCCTGGCTTCTTAAGTAAGTGCTGGTGCTTATACCAACATAGAAGTTACTAAGTATCATATGATCAAACACTCTAGCTAAACAGAACCCTTGTGGTGATTTAAATGTGAATGGCCCTCATAGGCTCATAGAGGTGAATGGGATGGTGGAACTTTCTGGAAAGGAGTAGGAGAGATGACCTTGTTGGAGGAGGTGTGTCATGTCACTGCAGGGGAGAGCAAACTCCTGTGCAGCAGATGAGGACTCAGGGGCTTTGTGAATGAAAGGTTCAGAACCCCAGAGCCTGAGGCTCCTTCCTGCTGCTTGTTCCATGTTCACCCACAACCTCAGCTTAGAGGCACGGGATTTTATGCTGTGAATTCCTACAAAAAAATTTCCTGCACATAATTACTTCACACAGGTGGATGGGTTCACATCTCTGTCGTCAACCATGCCATCATCTCTTGCAGGCCAATTTTAAAAATGCCATTAAAATACAAACAACTAAAACAAAGAACAACAAATTGGGCTCAAAGAAGAAGATCATGAGAATATTAATAGAAATGCTACTTAGTAACACGGATGGCTTTAGAATAAATATTGTGTCTATTAGTTAATGAGCTTGATTTTTTATTATATCTGGTTAAACGAAAAACAACAACATCATCAACAACAACAATTTCTCTGGCATGAACTCAGTGGCAGGCTCTCTGATCATCTTCTCCTGGTGGGGGTGCAGCCTTGCCAGGCCACAGAGGAAGACAATGCAGCCAGTCCTGAAAAGACCTGGTAGGCTAGGGTCAGATGGAGGGGGAAGAGGACCTCCAATACCAGTGGACTAGGGGAGGGGTATGAGAGGAGAAGAGGGAGGGATTGGGAGGAGACAAGGGAGGGGACCACAGCCAGGATATAAATTGAATAAACTGTAATAAATGATAATAAAAAAAGTTTAATTCCCACACACGCACCAACCAACAACGAACTCAGGGTCTTTCATATGCTGCACAAAGTGCTCTACCCTTGAGCTACCGTCTCAGATATTTTACACTGTTTTGAAGTAGAGTCTTGCTAAGTTTCCCAGGGTGGTCTTCATTTCACCATATCTCGGCTTCCTAAGTATCTGGGACCACAGGTTGTGTATCTCCATGCCTGGCTTTATAAAATTCAACCATTAGAAGCCATCCACGTGCATGTGTATGTACCCATCACGCCTTCCATTTTGATTCTCAAGCATCGCAAACATACGGCATGCCTGCATAGATCTTTGGCTTTTCTTTGGATGGGTCCTCTTCGTTCTGAAAGAGTGTGTCCGTGTTTCTCTAACTGGTAGCCATTCACAGGCCTATGTGTAGCTGTGTCTTACTCTGAAATCTCCCCCAACTCTATGATGGCCTCGGTTCTGAGCTTCTGCAGTGTGCATGGAGCCTTCCTCTTGATAATGTGTATCTGTTCCACAGAGCTTGGTCCAGGACCATCTGTCCTCCGGGAAGTGTACTGGGCCCTGTATGAAACTTAGGAGCAGAATCACAGCTCCTCCTTGAAGATTGCTGACTATATAGCGAAAGAGGAACATGAACATAAAAGCAGGCATAGCTGACGTACAGTGAGTGATCGGGAGAAAACCCTTCCTTTCTGATTCACATCCACATCTTCTGCACTGTAGAGGAAGTGGTTAGATAACACCTGACTTCCACAAAGTCATCTGGATATAGCTTCCAGTTTTGATTTCCAGGGCTCAGAAATAGCAGGGAAGCAGGGGGAGAGCCAGGGAACAGAGCCAGTGGTGCGTTCCTGTATCTGTGTGCTGGGGCAGGATGGAAAGAACCGTCAGAATAAACATGAAGGAATGCAGGCTGGGGACTGACTGAGAATATCTGTGAGGTTAAGAGTGGCATCTGAGGTCATCGTCCTGACGGGCCTGACAACTCACATGCACTGAAATGTCTCATTTCCAAGCATTTCTGAAGGTAGTTGTGGGGAGCGACCTCATTCACTTAAGATTTTCCCCGAAGAATAAAAAGTTACTATTTATTGAAGAAATGAATGAACAGGGCATGCAATCAAGTAGGAGGAGATGTGAAAAAAAAAAAAAACCAATAGCGAAATTTTCTTTCCATAAAATAGACTTTTAAATTATACTTCCATAATATGACACAGAAAAATAAAATTCCCACTTTCCTCATTTCAGATGTTCATTATTTGAAAAATGAAAAAAAAAACATATTTATGTTTATTAAAATCCAGGACTATAAACTTTTAAACAAAATCATGTCTCGTAAGGTAGAAGTTGAAACATTGCAACTTTGTGAGTGTCAACTTTTTGTTTGTTTATCAGCACTTATGTTATTAATTTTGTTGTTATTAATTTACTCATGAAAGAACCATAAGCTACACAATAATTATTAATTTCCACTTCGGAGTAAAGTGTGTATTTCATGAGGGAAAGTTTACTGGTGTTAAATCTTAGAAGGCATCGAAAACACAGTACTAGACTAAAAAGAAAATGGTCACTCCTCACTATCTCCAGAGTGCCTGGGAAACACTGATGCTGGATAGAAGTGATTATCTTCACTTTCTAAAGTCTTGGCAGCGAAAGAAAGAATGGACATGCTGGCTAGCTTTCCTCACAAACTGATTCAGTGGGCGTTGCATGGATTCTCTCTCTCTCTTTCTTTCTCTCTCTCTCTCTCACACACACACATACAAAGAGAGAGCAAGAGACTGAGAGCGAGAGAAAGAGAGAGAGCAAAAGTGAGTGAGAGAGAGAGAGAGAGTCTGCCTAAGTCACTCTCCACATCATCCTTTGAGACAGGCTCCTTCAGTGAACCTGGAACCAGCTGATGGGTCTAGAATGATGGCCAGTGAGCTCTGGAGATTCCTATCTCAGCCTTCCCTGTGCCACCACCATGCCCAGCCATTTTACATTAGTACAGGGGATCTCCGTTTAGGTCTCCACACAGCAAGTTCTTTACTGGCTGAGACATCTCCCCAACCCCCATGGGGGAAGCTCTTGAAATGTGTTCAAGAATCAGACAGCTGAGCACCGAGCCCATTGTGGACCCTGTGGCTTCCAATCTAACTCATCAGTGAAGCTGATATCTTGATGTTCCACCACATATTGTCGCCTTTGAGACAGAGGGCCCTTGATGGAAGACATGCTGGGAGCTTCTGCTGGCGTGCACAGCTACTTGTAAAGTACTGGAACATGGCAAGGACCTCTAGTTTTCATGAATTTTGGTAAGTCAACAGTTGGCAGATGTGAAGGGAAAGTACTATTGTTTGTAAGCGTGGCCCACTTACACATCTCACTTGTTCAGTCTGTGTGTCTCCTTGGAGACAGGACACTGGCAAACCTCTTATGTAAGCGTTGTTAGAGTGAAAGGGAAGAGCAGTGATAAGTGAAGGGGCTGGGCTCCTTCTGCTATTTCCTCAACTAAAGCTCGGTCTGAAGGATTATGCAGAGTACCTGTGATTTTCACTCATAAACTCTTACCTGCTTACTTAAGAAACACTTATAAAGTAGGAGCCCCAACATTCATCTGCCTCTGCTTCCATAATGTATACACAATGTAAGAAAGAAGCCATCCCAAGCTGCCATCATGTCTCCAAACATGACAGATGACTTTACCTACAAGCCACCACCCCAAATAAACCCCCTTCCTTAAAAAATAAATATCTAAAAAGTAGCTGCAAGTTGTCAGACACTTTGCTAGTTTCCTAAGATCCAAATATTAAAAAGATGTGATCTCTGACCTTGTGGAGCTCTGTACTTTCTAAGATCTCAGTTTAGAAATGGGAATTTTTTGCTAATAAATATTTATAGCTTTACTGTCATATGTACCATGTGAAAGCAGGCACTGCTAGAAGTAGTAGCTTATTTACGACATCTGAGAATGACATCAAAGAAAGGACAAGTCTGGCAGAGGAGGATAAAAAACAAATAGTACTTTTTTAGACGGAACAGTGCAGGAAAAGTAATCACAGTTGGAAGGCAGCATGGGAAAGCACATAGATTTCGAGAGGGTATGGCCCACTGGGGAACTGCGAATTACCCAACAGCTCTGGGTCCACGTGCTAGTGGAGATGTGAAGAAATGAAGCAACACCAGATTTGGAAAGTCCGTATAGGGGCTTTCTTCCTCCAGGAGAGCCAGAGTACCTACCACCTGAGGTTTAAGCAGAAAGTTCATACACAGAGATTTTGATTTTGGCAACCTGACCCTATCAGGTTAAGTGGAAGAAAGAGTGACTAGAGAGGAGAGTGGGTGTGGGAGCTTGTGGTTACAGGAAGTGTTCAGTTAGCTGCCTACTGTATGCACACAGTCATTAAATTGAAGCTTCACCCTGGTGCCTGTGCTGGCTAGTTTTATGTCAACTTGACATAAGCTAGAGTTATCTGAAGGAAAGGAACCTCAACTGAAAAACTTCCCCATAAGACCTTGCTGTAGGGCATTTTCTTGATTTCCACATTTCCATTGTGGGTGGAGCCATCTTTTGGTTGGTGGTCCTGGGTTCTATAAGAAAGCAGGCTGAGCAAGCCATGGGGAGCAAGTAAGTAACTCCTCAATGGCTTCTGCATCAGCTCCTGACTCCAGGTTTCTTCTCTGCTTGAGTTCCTGTCCCTACTTCCTTTGGTGATGAACTGCAGTGTAGAAGCAAAAGCCAAATAAACCCTTTCCTCCCCATCTTGTGTTTTGGCCATTGGTATTTTGCTGCAGCAATAGAAACTCTAATTAAGACAGAGCCTATGAACAGATGAACAGATAAAGAAAATGTGGCATATGTAAATGCTGGAGTGTTATTCATCTCTAAGGAAGATTATGTTAGGTCACTTGCATGAGAACGAATGAACTGGAGATTGTTATGTTAAGTAAAAGAAGCCAAACTTGGGAAGACAGGAACTACAGATGTGGAATTTTCTCTCAGATGTGGAATTTAGATTTTTGTTTTTAAAAACACGAACACAAAAGGGGAATGATCAAAGTTGGTAAAAGGGACAAGATCGGCACTAGAGGATTAAATATTGTCAAAGTATATTATATTCAGGCGTGATATGTCAAAATAAAATCTATTGTTTTATAAAATTAATTTATGCTACTTATTTTATTTAAAGATAAGGAAACTAACAATGTGGTAAGAAGGGCCCCGGCTCTGTCTGTATGCATTGGGAGGTTTGAAATGAAGCATCAAATAGCTTGGAACCCAGTAAAAAAATAAAGACCAAATCTGTAAAGGCTACAAAATGCTATTTTCCAGGTAAGACACATCCCTTGTGTACATGGTTTCACAGCAGTTCTGGATGGCTGAACTGACATGTCAACAGCCAATCATAGAGGGGCAACTGGGGCCATGTATTTCCCTGCTGATCTACTGGCAACTGATGGGTTCTTGGGGGAGGACAGTCATTGTCTTAGGTTGTATACTCAACAGTCAGACTACTGTGTGCCAATGGTCAATTCTAACACATGGTCACAAATGGCCCTGGTTAAAATCAGTGGTTCTCAAAACAAAAAGACACCAATGGAGTAAAGGGCCTTATAGGAAGGGGTGACAGAAGCTGGAGGGGGATTCAAGAAGGTAGTGAATGAGTTAACAGAATGCATTCTATGCATGTATGCGACTTTCAAAGAACACATTTAATTGAAAGAAGTATAAAAATAATGCTTGTAGATGCAGAATGTTAGAAGAAATAGGAATTATATTTTAGCATAGTGGGAATAAGTTCACACTGAAATGTCACACCCTCAAGCTATTTCTGGAGTGATGTCTCTTTAATTCAACACCATCCACAATAAACTTTTAGTTCATTACACACGGTATATAAGAAGTTTGAAAGAAACAACTTAAACTAACGGTGTCTGACATTTGCATAACTTTCTAAAAATCACAACCTTGAGAGAAAACAGGGGACATTACGGTTCCTGAGTTATAACTGTACATCTTGAAACACAGGCAGGTAAAGTTAAATAGTGCAGAGGTTCCTGTCAGGGCAGATTATAAACTCCATTTATATATTGTTTTTAATTTTTAAATTAAAAATTAGTCTTGCATGTGGTCCAACTGCCAGTAACCTCATTCTAGATGTTTCTGCACAATGCAGATTATGGTTTCCTGAAACTGGGAAGCTGAAATGAAGGCAATGTGACTGGTGACTGAATGGAAAAGAGTCCCAGATCTCTCAAATTTGCTGGGAAATGCCTTTGTGTGTCATTTCCTAATGGGTGCCCCCTGTTTTAAAATATTGTTATACTGGAAATAATTGTAAAGAGTAAAACAATCCCAGGCGTCCAGGTTTATGTAACCCCAGACACTTGTAAACATGCCAGATCACACACGAATTCACATTCACAATTTAGAGCTGGGTAAGCCCGCAGTGTTTGTGGAACTGTCTGGCTGGCCTCTGCTTTTGCTCCACTTTAGCGAGTACTCACAGACTGTGTGTTTAATCTGGCGATGCTCATCCAACAGTTTATTTCCTTCCCTTTTGCTTTAGGTGGGTGAAAAAAAAAGTGCTGGGGTCAGCAATGATGTCTATGGCAACCAGGAATTAATAACAACCATGAATTCCACCTCTAGTTCCGTTCCGCCTTTAATTAGTTTGTTGCCGCTATGTAAACACCGGCTGCCACTTTTCTTATGAAGGAAGGCTTCTCACATGACCTCTGCAATTTTATATTCTAGTCCTAACCTTTGCTAATATCAAAAAGTGTTCAGAACTTTTTCTTGAGCCCAACTGTAATTGTGTTTGTCTTTCCTCCCTAGGCTTTTATCTACTTGAGCCTATGGCAGTAGGAAAATACTGTGGTTAATAAAAATGTTTGTTTGATGGCTCTATTTGTCTGTCTGTCTATCTATCTATCTATCTATCTATCTATCTATCTATCTATCTATCTATCTATC
>NW_026596069.1:12514570-12564236 GCF_907164565.1 Psammomys obesus
ATCTATCTATCTATCTATCTATCTATCTATCTATCTATCTATCTATCATCTATCATTCATCAATTATCTATTTGTCTGTATTCTGTTATCTATTTTTCTATCATCTTTTGTTTATTATCTATACCCATGTATAATTTACCTGTGTGTCTACCTACTTACCTACCTACTTAGAAGGGGAAGATAGAACCCTTTAGTGTAATGACCAGCCAGGTGGGTTCCCAGCAATTTCTTCTATCTGAAGTATCTTGTGTAGCACTTCTTGGCTCTGCTGTCAATCAGCCATGTCCAGAGGCCTTACTAGAGAACCAATCCTTTGTCTGCTGAATGCAGAGTTGCAGTGAACACCTGGGACTTTCAGATGTACCCCAGATGGCTTGGATACACAGCTATAGTTTGAAACAGACATTTAGAACCCGCATTTTCTAAAAAGCATCTATGCGTCACTTGGACCCACAAGATTCTAGAAACAGGACGAGAGCCACATGCTATTGTTCTTATTCTTTGTGCTTAGCAAAAAACACAGAGATGAGCCCCTCTCCTTGAGGTCTACTCGAGTCACCTTGAATTTCAAAAAAAGTAAGGCTTCATGTTGCAGAGCCCACACACCCATACAAGGGTAAATATTCATAAGACCAGGGATGTACCCTCGGCCAATGACAGATAATGATTTAGCAGTTCATTGGACCACACTGTAATACAGACAAAGACTGAGACAATGATGGGTCAAGGCTGGGTGGGATCATGCCTTGACCGGGCTCTGTAGTTGTTGCTGCTATTATTATTATTTTGCTTTTGCTTTTAACCTAAACCTCATTTCAGTAAAACATAGGCGTGGAGTCCTTTGAACCTCTTCCCAATGTAGCCATACCAAATACGTCTCTGATCTTCTCTATTACTAGTCTGCTAATTGGCCAGTTGGGGACAGTGATTGAGCTTATCCTGCTGGGGGTGCTGAAGCCTGAGTTCTCACCTTAAAAACCCTGGTAACAGTCTCAGAAAAGACCCCTGGGACCAGATTGTTTTTGGCTCTGTTGTTCTCCTTATGGAGCTCCTGTCCCCTCCAGGTCTTTCTATCTCCCCCTTCTTTCATAAGATTCCTTGTACTCTGCCCAAAGTTTGTCTATGAGTCTTAGCACCTGCTTTGATACTCTGCTGGGTAGAGTCTTTCAGAGGCCCTCTGTGATAGGCTCCTGTCCTGTTCCCCATTTTCTCTGTCTTCTGATGTCCACCCCATTTGCCTTTCTGAGTGAGGATTGATCATCTTACCCAGGGTCCTCCTTCTTGCTTAGTTTCTTTAGGTGTACAGATTTTAGTGTGGTTATCCTATATTATATGTCTAATATACACTTATAAGTGAGTATATACCATGAGTATCTTTCTGCTTCTGGGATACCTCTGTCAGGATGATCTTTTCTAGTTTCCACCATTTGCTTGCAAATGTCATGATTTGCTTGTTTTTAATTGCTGAGTAGTATTCCATAGTGTAAATGTATCACAATTTCTGTATCCATTCCTCAGTTGAGGGATGTCTGGGTTGTTTCCAGATTTTGGCAATTACAAATAAACCTGCTACAAATACGGTTGAGCAAATGTCCTTGTTGTGTACTTAAGCATCTTTTGGATATATGCCTAGAAGTGGTATAGCTGGATCTTGAGGAAGAACTGTTCTTAATTGTCTGAGAAAGTGCCAGATTGATTTCCAAAGTGGTTGTACAAATTTACATGCCCAGAAGCAATGGAGGAGGGTTCCCCTTTCTCCACATCCTCTCCAACATGTGTTGTAACTTGAGTTTTTGATCTTTGCCATTCTGATGGGTGTAAGGAAGATAATCTAGAACCTCTGCACAGATGTAGCCCATGGAAGCTCAGTCTCCAAGTGGGTACCTTAGTAATGGGAACAGGAGCTGTCTCTGACATGAACTCAGTGGCTGGCTCTTTGATCACCTCCCCGTGAGGGGAGGGTTAGCCTTACTAGGCCACAAAGGAAGATAATGCAGCCAGTCCTGATGAGAGCTGATAGGCTAGGGTCAGAGGGAAGGGGAGGAGGACCTCCCCTATCAGTGGACTTGGGGAAGGGTGGGGGGGGGATGAGGGAGACAAGGTAGGATTGAGAAGGGAAGAGGGAGGGGGTTACAGCTGGGATACAAAGTGAATAAACTGTAATTTATAAAAAAATAAGTAAATTAAAACTAAAAAAAAAACCCCTGGTAACAGGCTGAACTGGAAATATGATGCTAGTTGAATTTGACTATGAACTTATCTCTATATGTAGGTTGTTTTTCAATTTGTTTTTGTTTATTTGTAATAAGAGCTTGTAAAATGTAGCTTTAGCCAATGGAGAAGGTAATTAATTCCTCTGAGGAACATAACTATCCATAAACATACACATATATTAACAAAGGTACATAAGAAGGCATGTTTTACAAATAGAAAAGTATCCAATTTAAAAGCAAGAAGGCCATTTGTATTCTAGGAAGAACTGCTATTCATCTTCCCTTTGAGTCAGGAAGGAACCTTCTGTACTAAGGGTGTACAAGATGTTTCAGGAGAGCTTCCGTTTGGCTTCATCTAATTTTATTTGGCAAGAGAGGATGCCTGTTCCCTTACTTGCACACGCAGCAGAGTAAAATTGGGTACAAATTGGCACAGGTCAAAAGGAAGCTTTTAGACAAATGATAAAACTCAGACTCCTGCATGTGAAGTTCAGTTTCCAGAATGTCTCTGAGACATGAGTGAGGTGAACCGGAAGGGAATTCAAGGCTCCTTAAGGGGACACAAGTGTGTGGAAGAAGTCCCCTGACCTGCTGCCCCAAGTCAAGCACTGGGACCTTAGATCCTTGCCAGGTGGCATGTACCTTGGACAATGCTTGTTGACTGTGTCTATGTTTTGTCATGGGTGAAGATGCCATAGTAATTGACCTATTTTGTCCTGATAGATGAACCAAATGATGGAGATTTTCTTGTCCTTCTTGTGGGGCTGCTAAGCACTTTGAAACATTTATGTTTTTATATATTTTAGAGCCAGGTCCTTGGCTTGTAGCTCAGGCTAACCTCAAGCTTGTTGCTCTCCCATCTTTGTCTTTTGAGGATTGGGATGACAGACCTGTAGGCAGACTCTGCTCTCAGCTTTCACCTTAAAAAAATATCAGTACAGGGAGCTGGACCTAGTGGTCTTCAGATGGTAGCTTACAACCTTTGAGCCATATCCACAGCATGGCTGTTTATTTATTTATTTATCTATTTATTTATTTATTTATTTATTTATTTATTTATCTAACTTTATTTATTTATTTTAAAATTAGTTATATTTTTATTAATTACAGTTTATTCACTTTGTATCCCCCTTGTAGTCCCTTCCCTTCTCCCCTCCCAATTCAACCCTCCCTCCCTCCCTCTTCCCCTCCTGTGCCCCTCCCCCAGTCCACTGATAGGGGAGGTCCTCCTTCCCTTCCCTGTGATCTTAGTCTATCAGGTCTCATTAGGAGTGTTTGGATTGTCTTCCTCTGTGGCCTAATAAGGCTGCTCCCCCCTCAGGGGGACCTTCTGTGCAGGAACCAGGAAATGTCAACCTTTAAAGTACCTGGTACTTTCTCAACTTTGTGTTCAATATCACCACTTGTAAACACACTTAGATATTATTTAAAATATTATTTAGATATTTTCCTAAATATCTAATGAAGGAAAATAAACAAGTCAAAGTTCTAATCAATAAAATCAGATTACTTTTCATTAGTCTAGCAATAAGTCAATTTTGAATATTGCAATTGAATGTTCAAACTCCTTTTATCTCACTATAATGGGAATTCATTACATTTACATATAATCCAGAAGTAAAATATCCTGAAAAGCTTTAGGAATTGTAATTCTATTTTTGCAAATGAATAGGCCACATTTAACTTCCTGGCAAAGGGGTTACAACAGAGCTGAGGGGTTTAGCTGGCAATGTGACACAACCTTGTCTTTAATTTCTCTTAAGACTTAGTCTCTTTGAAGAAATGATAAAAGGTACAAAATCTCACCTCACCAAAATGCTCATGTCCATAGTCAAATAAAGCAGGTCTTTGCACGGACTGCTTTAGGGTGAGGAAGCCAGGATTTGATGAGGAGTAAAGGAACTTCTTATTTTATGTGAGTGACAACCAGCAATGAAATATTGCAGCCCACTCTACTGAGCTAATGGCAGAGCATCTGCCTATGCGAGATGGGGCTGAGGGAGCCAAGATGGTCCAACACTCATGCAGAAAATACTAAGGGGATTCTCATGTCATAGGGGTTGGAGTCCATGGATGTACAAGCCTAATATTCATATGTCAAACAATGATTATATGGGAAATACAAAATGATTTATGACATTAACATGACCCTTGGTATTCACAGAATTTGTTTTTTTAGTTAGAAAATGATAGAAAGAGTAGTAGAAAAAAATGTCTTCCCTTGATCAAGTCTAATATGCTGGAGAAAAAAAAACTACATATAAACGCACGTCTTCTCTGGGATAATTGTCACCTGGACTTCTGGGAGTAAAAAGTGAGTGAAATAAAAGAGCAAGACAGAGCTACATCTGCCATGCGACCCAGGAAAGCCTGTGGCCTTTGCATGTTTTGCTCTTTTTCTGTTTGAGACAGAGGCTCTTGTAGCCCAGGCTGACCTCAGCCTCCCTGAATAGCTGAGGATGACCTTGGGTTTTGATCCTCTCGTCTACTCCTAAGGATGACAGGCATGTATCAGTGTGTTTGGTCTGTGTGGTTCAGGGGATTCAAACAGGGCTTTACGCATGCTTGGCACCGTACTGACGTAGGTGGGCTCCCAGTCCCTGTTCTGCTCTTTTATTGAGGCGGAGCTGTGCTGAGTATGAGAAATAGCAAGGAGAGAAGGCAAGGAAGTATACATTTCCCCAGGCAGGACACTAACCTCAGACTTCTGAGAGGAGAAATAACAATGGTAGCGGTTACAATGTTATTTAAAGCAACTGTCACTTCATAAAAACAGCTCACTATCTATCACTGTGTATCGGCTCACTATATACAGTAGTGATACCAAGTCTGGTGGTTTTACTAGTTTTACTAGACCCATTTCACAAATGTGAAACTATGGTTTAGACAGAGTTAACAGTTGTCCTCAAGGACAATTTAAAGTTTAAAAATTATATGTCAGAGTACAGCCATATCAAGTTTCTTAAGAATTCAATAGGAATTTTGTATGAATTCATACAATTGAAAACGGAATTTTATGAAGTAAGGCCCAGGGAGATGCCTCGGTTTTCTCAAAGCTAGTCATGCAGGGGCATTGCCTACAGCACACACTGAAATGAGCTGAAGTAAAACCTAAAAATGTTCTGGTGATCGCCAGAGGTGGGTGGACAGCATAGTGTTGGCAGCTCGTGTACAACGCATTTTAGCTAAGAAAAGAGATCCGTGAGCACAGGCCGTGGCTCTCCACATCTCTCCCTCTTCATCTTCTTCCAGTTCTCTGCATTTTAATCTCACTTTCTATGCCAACCTTTCTTTTCTTTCTGCTTGTTATTTTATTTATTTTTATTTACATTTACTTTAATTCTCTTCCTTCCTTCCCTCATCCATCCCCACTCCTGTGTGTGTGTTTACGTGTGTGTGTGCACGCACGTATACCTGTTGGGAAGTAGGAGCCAAATCCTCCCCAAACTTAACAATTTTCATGTTGAGAAAGGTCAGGCAAGCAGAGTGGGAAGAAAAGGAGCAAGAGGAGCCTGGCAGGGTGTTGGGACCTGTGAGTCCTACAGTCCCATGGAGAAGCCTGTTGGCACTTCTCAGAGCTGAGTGTCCACATGGGGCCTTGGATGCACAAAGAGAGAGGGGAGTTGCCACTTGTTTGGGGATCACGTTGCAGAAGTAGAAAATGGCTGCATTTGGTATGTGTCCTTAAGATGTATCTTAAATTTTCATCACAGGAAATGTACCTGGTGCTCAATAAAGCACAAGTTTCTTTGGGAAAGTGAGGAAGTTCACCGTGTAACTAATTTAGCTGCTTCCTTCTTCATTCCTGGTCCAAGCATGTGCAGGGAGCAGGTGGTGGTTTTGAGTCATTGGAAGGAGGGAGAGAGGATGCTCTTGTGTGCTTTCCAGGGAGGCAGGGTGTGTATGGGTGCCCTCAGAGGCTGCACATAGGGCTGGCTGTGAGGGAAGAGTAATGGCAGGAAAATGGAAGATGAGGCAGAAGACCGGCAGGGAAGGTGTCATTTAGCTCATCACTGACAGGTGCACTGACAGGTCAGAACCAATAACGAAGGAAGGACATGGGCTTCTGCTCAGGGAAAAGAAGAGTATTAACGATAGAAGATGTGCCTTCTGTTTTTGTTTGGTATTGTAAATCCTCTTCCTTTTTGCCCAGTGATCCAGCTACATGTTTCTAGAAATCTACTTGGGTCAGAACAGTTACCTTCAAAGCGAAAGTTTTACAAATCCTGCAGTGTAGAAGGAGGTGGTTGTTAGAATTGTATTTTATCTATTTAGTGTGTGTACATGTGCATGAGCAAAGAGGGGGTGGAGAAAGAGAAAGGGAAAGGGATATGGAGGGTGTGTGTGTGTGTGTGTGTGTGTGTGTGTGTGTGTATGTGTAAGTCAGAGGACAACTTTCTCCTTCTACCATGGCGTCCCAGGTTTGGCAAGCACCTTTATCTACCAGATGATCAATGTTATCTGCTTTTTGAGACAGTAGTTATGTCTGCCCTGGAACTCACTACGTAGTCCAAGCTGGCCTGGAGCTCACAGAGATCCACTTGCCTCTCCCTTCTAAGTGCTAGGATGAAAGGCACACACCGGCACAGTGGAAACCTATTTTGTTTTTTAATAAACACACATTTGAGGTGTTAGGAAATGGCTCAGCCCGTATGGTGCTTGCTAGGCAAGACTGGTAACCTGATTTCATTCCCAGAACTCATACAACTGTGGAAGGAAGTTGTTGTGTGCATCTCCCACTCCCACCAAGACACACAGACACATGGACAGACAGATAGACAGACACACAGATATATACATACACAGATACACAGACACACATGCACACAGACACAGACACAAACACATACAGACAGACATACAGACATGCACAAGACACACATAGACACACACACAGACACATACAGATTCACAGACACATTTAAACAGTTTAGAACACATTTAAATTTAGGACACAAGCAAACATACACTTCACAATATTTTTGTTTGTTTGGTTTGAGACAGTCTTACTCTTTCTCCCAGGCTCTTCTGGGCCTCATGGCATTCATCCTCCCCAGATCTTGAAATGCTGGCGTTTACAGGCCTGAGGCACCCTTCTGGGTCTATCAAAATTTCAATTTATCTTACTTCATCAACCAAATACGGGATAGTTTAATGCAGTAAGGTATCATACTAATTAATGTTAAGCTACTTTTCTTTTGTCTATTTAAATTTCGCCCATGGTAAATATCCAAGTCTGATATAACATGGACGACTTAGAAGACAGCAGAGGTCTTAGGGGGACACTAATGATTTCAACACAGTGAAACTATTGCTAGGCTTAGAGGGTTAATAAATTTAGATGCCAAAATTAAATAGGTCACCCAGAGCAGAACCAGGCCGAGGGTATGTGGAGCCAAGAGTCACCCACAAGATCTGCAGCAATAAACAGGGGCATTTTGCACACCGTGGTCCTTTCTTCTAGATGGGGGTTGAGTGTCCTGCCAGCAGCAGAGAAGGGGAAGAGAAGAAACAGAAACAGCCCTTTATTTTTGCCTCTGGATCTATTCCTGTGAGTTACAAGGCCTTCAGTTAGAGCCCTTCCACTGAGGACAATTCAATCTGAAATTGAGGGAGCACTTAAAAAAAAATCGGTTCACTGAGAGAGCCATGGCTCCGAGTTGGTGACTGCCAAGAATCTGAGAGCTGCGGAATAGCTGCTGGGAATATGGTCTTCTCTTCAGTTTGGGGTGTTCAGGCCCCCTGGGTCATCCTGGTGAAGCAGGGGCTGTGAGTTATGGAGCAGGACAGTTCCCTCAGGGTTTCTGGACCTAGTGTGATAATAATGATGACATTTAAATGGCTCCTCTGTGTGTCTAGGCTCAAAACCAGTAGCTTAACAAATTATTTTATTGATTTCTTATCTGAACTGTGAGACAGTTCACTTTTCATCACCATGTTTTGTGAGTAATTAAAAGCTGAAATTATGAGTACGAGTGTGTGTCTCTGCATGAGTTCGGAAGGAGTCAGAGACTTTGGAGCTAGAGTTGTAGGTACCTCACGAAAGTGCTGCAAACGCAACTCCAGTCCTCCGAAAGAGCAGACTCTGCTTGCAACTGCTCTGCTCCTCTCTGGCTGTCACCATGTTCTACAGCTCAGAAGGTGACGGCTGATGAGGCAGATGGAACAGAGCCCCTCAGCCCCAGAGGCACTTACGTCTTAACTCCCCAAATTTGTGACTATGGTATTTCGTATGGCAGAAATGACTTAACGGATTTAATTAATTTAAAGAAACTGAGTGCCAGTGAGACGGCTCAATTGGTAAGGAGGCTTGTCATCAAGCCTGATGACCTGAGTACTAGACCTGGGTTCCACATAGTGTAAGAAGAGAATTAGCCCTCACAACTTGTGCCCTGATTATGAATGTGCCTTGCTTGTGCTCCTGTGCATACACACACACTCACAAATGTAAACACACACTAGAACGAATGTAATAAGATTTTAAAGGGGTTGAGGCAGGGACATTATCTTTTAATTAATTCATGGGTGGAGAGTGATTATGGCAGCCCAGAAAAGCAGGCAGTCTTTGCAGCTTGGAGAAGGACCTTTAAACCCAAGAATAGAGATGGCTTCGTGGCAGCCCCGCTGGGACCCTGGTCTTGTATGCTGTGACTCACTTCCAGTTTCTGAATCTACAAATCTGTAAGACAGTAGCGGCTTCTAGTTAAGTCACCGAAGTCGCGAGAAGCAAAGCATTCTCAGGCTTATACTCCTGGGAGCCTCAGAGGAGGGGTGTACACTTTCGGAGTCTCTCCAGAGGCAGCACACTAAACGGGCCACCCTGCTGGGCCACCTTCCCATGTTACATGCCAATCCGTAACGGTTATCATCTTATTCAATTCTCAGGTCATGCGGTAGAAGCGTCTTTGTTTTGCAGATGGGGAAAAGAAGTCAGACCGATGCTAAAGTACTGAAATTTGAACTTAGTCCAGTCTGACCTGCAGACATTATTAACTATAGTATAAACCAAAGCCAGCATAAAACACAAGGTCAGAGTTGCGTATTCTTGAAGACACTTGAATAGGTTGTACAAGGTTCACTATTACCAACTATTCTCCATTGTAATTCACCCCAGAGCATCATGGTCAAAGTCATCATTGACGTAAGCCTCTTCCAATCTTAGGTGCTCCTTGATTAAAATCAGCCAGGGCATATGTCGTCTGATACACAGATATGCACACATACAGATAGTCACAGACACACAGATGTGCACAGAGAAACACAGGACTCACAGACATACAGATACACACACATAAAGTTACATAGAGATACACCCCCCCCCACACACACACATTCTCTGATTTTTGATGACTATGCCTTAATCACAGGTACACCTCTGGACAAAACACAAAGCAATTTATAACCAACCACCCCTAAAAGCACCCTGAGTACGCTTTGGAGAGTTAAAAAATCACACTGGTGATGCGTTCGTGCACGCACCCTCTGGGATTCTGAATACTAAATCCCAGATTCTCTTTGTTTCAGAATTGTGAATGCAGGGGAACAAGTGTTCCCGGACCTGTGTTACCACAACACAGGCTGGTAAGGAGGAGGCTGTGTCCTAGACTGAAGACATTATTGTTATTTTTTTTTAAACAAAGCCTTTTCTGTAACGGTACTTGTTTAAGCCATTTCCTGGAGGTGCTGGGCACACAGACGCTGGCCACCACTCACTCTTAGTCAATGCATAGATGAATTCAGTTGCACCTAGTGACTTCAAAACCTGAGTGAGTCCAAACCAATGCCCAGAAAGAATTAATCACAGAGAGAAAAGATGACTAAATCTGGTATTTACAGCCTCTGAAAGGCCAGTGAAAGTGATTCTGGGACCTGAGAAGGTTCCTATGTGTGAAGTATAGTATCTTTTGAGGTCCGATCATCTAGAAATCGGTTTCAAAGTTGTCCCCTTCCAGCTGTGAGCTGTCACGACATTAGGCTTGGAATATGAATTGAGTCTTGTGGATGCATAATGTCAGGTCATTACAGTAAATCTCAGTACCTGCATCACGTTTGGGAACAAACAGGAATGATGGCCAAACAGGAGCCCCTCCAAGAGACTCCTTAGCAAGCCATCCACATTAGTAATGGGTCTACCTTACCTTTCTCAACTTTGAATCTTGTCTGCCAAGGTCAAAGAAACTCCAGAGTCTGTAGCAAAAAGCAGAGCTGCCTGGGCAAATAGTGAAGCTAACACCAGGACCCGAGCTCGTGGCTCCTGGGCAGAGGCGGCTTTTCCTGCTTCAATATAGAGCTATGTTCCATAGAGCCAGCCTCTCTTATGAATACTTCCTAGAATGCTGAGTAGGAAGCTGATATGGGGTTTCAGGAACAGGGCTGCTGGCATGAGACTCCTGGAATTGACAAGTGATCACCAGGGTCCACAATACCCTTTCAAGCAAGACAGCCCCTGCTATAGGGTTTCATCTGGTAGAAAAATATTTCAAAATTGTGCAACTGTTTAGCAAGGGCCTATGCATGGGCTTAAAAAGGCTCAAGCAAATGAGACCTTTGGTTTATGGCAATATTTTATGAAAGGGTGTGAAGGAAGACTTTGTAATAATATAGAGAAGTATGAGAACACAGAAAAATACAGTCACTTTTTGTTTTAAATATGTCACTGAGTATGAGAAAGTGATTTAATATGAAACATATGTACATATATATATGTTATACAACTGCTTAAAACCAAATGTAGTGTTTTCTTCTTTAAAAATTTTAATCTAATTATATGGTTTTCTTTTTATCTCTACATTTTGATATAATTTATACTACGTACTATCTATATATATTGACATAATTTATACTATTTATAATTTGTACTATGATTATACATGATAAATATATTACATTATAAATCAATATAGCTTAATACATTAAAATATACAGAGACAACATTTTCTTCATGAACTATCGTGAATTATTTGCAAGACAATCCTGAAAAAATTCTCTAGGCAGAAAGCGTTCACCACCCACCCTTTGGTAGTTCTCAGAAACAAATTTATTACAGGGCTCTCAATATTACACAAAAGTCTAGGTCTAGAGAGTTAGAGAACAGGAGATGGCATCTCTCACTCTTTTTTTCTAACAGACCAAGGTCGTAAGAAAACAGAGGGGAGAGAGCCCCCTACCAGCACAGCAGGGGAAGGAGAATGTACAAAGACCCAGACATAATAAGAGGGAAAGAACGAAGACAGGAATTAAGGGGTGGAGACTGTAGCTCAACTTTGGAAAGATGTCCACACCAGCCCGCTGCACTTGGTGAATTCTACCTTCTGAACTGTGAAAACCCAACGTGGACATCTTTTCCCTTAGCGTGCTAACCCTGCTGTGTGATTCCATTTCTGATGCCCTGGGGACTTCTCTCTAGCCGGACTGTGCTGTAAGTTCTTTGTTAAGACACGTTGCTTCTGATTGCAGCTTATACTACGTGATCTAATCTAGCTGCTCTGCCTGTTGTGTCTGAAAGGCCTCTGTGGTCGGTTAAGATGCTTCACAGAGAACAACAACCGTAAGCAGGATGGATCGCCTACTGCCTTTGATATTACGTCCCAGATCCTTAGAGCTACTCTGCGGTCCTGAGCCACCTGCCTTCTAGGTTTATAATTAGCCAGGGTCTCTGCTCACCAACTGTACTGTGGTCACACATGCCTCAGGGACCTCCCTTCTGCTGATTCATTTGCCTGGAATATTAAGTTCCAGATTCCAGTTCAAATTAGCCTCTCAGCTCCTACTTCTCTCATATGCGCTCACTGCCCACTTGTACCTCTGCAATGCTATCATGTCTTCCTATAAGTGTTATTGCGATGGCCACATGAGTGGTTGTATTTATTTTATTTTATCTCCTATCACTCAGAGAACTGTCAGTGTCGCAGTATCACGAACACCTGGAATGCACGCCTGTTAGAACACCACAGTGACCTCAGGCTGGCAGAGTGGCTGACGCGTCGTAGAAAAAGGCCAGAAGAAACAGGAAGAGATTTCTGTGTGCAGCAGTCAGTGGGAGCAGGAACTGAGGGATATTAATCTGGGAGTGAGTCCAGAAGGGGAGAGACTCAAGCCTTGAGATAAGGCAAGCCATGGGGACTCAGGTGGGGACTGGGAAGGCTCCCATCTCTAAGTAGCTCTTGGTTGGAGGTACTCAGTGTAAAAGAGAAGAAAATTGCACAGGGAACACAGCTGATGCCAAATTAATACTTAAGAAGAAAATGAGAAAGCTTCTCTCTATTGTCCTTTTAGCTTCTTCTTATTTTGAAGAGATGAGAAAATGAGATGACGAAAGACTCTTTTAGAATAAGTAATTAAAATTTCCACTTTAACAAAGTTAAGTAACTTTGCCAACATATAACATTAAAAAAACTTAGCTCTGTTGTTTGTGGGTGTGAACCTATATAACAGCCATCACTCAGACAATTAGACTCCGTTTCTATAGAACAAGTTGTGTAGCCTTTTCCTTGGCGAGAACATTTTTTTTTTTTTAATTACAAACAATGAGGATCTAAAGTTCTGTTTAAGCCAAAGTAGTCCATTTTGGATAACTGTGAAGAACCTCAAAGAGTCCAAATGTCCATTGAATATCAATAATTACACTACAGGGCTGCTTAGAAATGAAAAAAAAAATTACTTTTTTACTTCCCAGTCTACATTCCAAGTTTTGAATGAGAGTAGTTTCTCTGTAACTGACAGAAGGTTAAATTAAGGACCTTTTAGGGTCTTTGTTTAATTGAATGTAATATTTTTAATTTAAATGAAAATAACAAATACATTTTGTGAAGTAAATAAACCTATACTATAGAGATTAATACTTTTCCATATAAATCAGCATATGAACTGTTAGATAGTGTGATGACATTTTTAACAAAGTGTGTTTTTATGACTCTCCTCTATCACTCCGGGTTCCTGCCTGTGGACTTCAACCTGGTCTCTTTTCCTATTAAGCCCCATGTGTCCTTTTGTCCTTGTGGCATTTTATGCTTTTCTGACAAAATTGAGGCTGTCTATAAAGCAAAGCAGGAAGATAAAATTGCATGAGGAACACAATGGAGTTCTTCCTCAGGTTTTGTCATTTCTATTAGTAGGTAATTTTAATTCTTATTTATTGATTTGTTCTTTTCTTATATATATAAGAACATATATAATATATATATTTTCATATATATATATTTAATGTGCATTGGTGTTTTGCCTTCATGTATGTCTCTGTGAGAGTGTAAGATCTTGGCATTCTTGACAGTTGTGAGCTGCCATGTGGGTGCTGGGAATTGAACCCTGGTCCTCTGGAAGAGCAGTTGGTGCTCTTAACCACCAAGCCATCTCTCCAGCCTTTATTGATTCGTTTTTGAGACAAGGTCTTGCTACAGACCTTATGCAACTAACCACGTACCCTATGCTTGCCATGAACTCTTAACAATCCTTTTTCCTCTGCCTCCTAATTGCAAGTGTGCACTGCCATGTCCAGCTAACTCTTCAACTGTTCAAAAGCCTATCATTAATTTCCTATCATTAATTGTTAAATCAAATTTGAATGGCCTGTGGATTTACACTGTGTAGCACAAAAACGTAGTAATATATTTTGAAATCAAGCAAAAAAGAATATATTCTGACAGTTTACAGTTTCATCCCTATTATGGAGGCATGATTTAAAAAAAAATGTATCTCAAGCATGAAAATATTGTCTGAAACTTCAGAATACTGAAGTTCTCCCTTTCATGTTGTAGATTGTTTTTCTGTATCTACTCTAGTGTTCTAGGACCTGAAATTCAGTTCTGTCTGTAAGAGTCATTGGCCATGCTTCCTCCAGATCTATATTAAGCTCATGATCCAACTGTTACAGAAAATCATTAAGTTCCCTGGTTGTGTGACAATTACAATAATATCAACAGAAAAGACATTTCTAAAGTGTTTTCCTGGATGGATTTATTCATATTAATTAAGGCTTATGTATAATTCATTAGAAACTAGTCTCCAAGCAATGGAAATGAGCATTAGGTTGTTCATGTCCATATGCATGCATTAGGGAAAGTAGGGTTTTTTTGTTTGTTTGTTTGTTTGTTTTGTTTTGTTTTGAAATCAGTGTAAGCCAACCAGGAGACAGAGCTGCAAAGCCCAGTACACATGCGTGTGTGTTCGTAAGAGCTCCTTTGGGAGTGTGCTGCCAAACCAGTTCTAGAGATGATCACTATTTTCTCAATGACTTCACTTTTTAAATGAGAAGTAAATTCCAAAGAGATCAAAGCCACAGGGAATAATGTGTTTGCGGTTGAGTGAAATGAGGATCTTGCCTGAGGGAAAATGAAGTGCCAAACAGGGAAGATATTTTATTGACCTTGTGCATAGACCCTCTTAAAAGTGAGGTCCAGGGAGCGCTGCTTCTTTTAGTTGGCAACCAGAATGACAGTGAGTTGCCACATGAAACAAGACAAGAAAGTAATGCAGTGAGTTTCAAAGAATCATCCTAGTTAGAAAGAACAATAATAATCATAATGAAAGAACGCTAGTATGGGACAATTGTCAAGCGCTTACCTAGAACTATGCAAGGACCTGAGTTCTACCCTTAGCACAACAAATAGATAGATGATAGAAGATAGATAGATAGATAGATAGATAGATAGGTAGATAAGTATGTATGTATGTAGGTAGGTAGATAGGTAGGTAGAGTCAGTAACGAATGTTTCAACTGTATGCCTTTGTGGTTTTATTGGTGTAGGGTGTAAACATTTAACTCCCCAGAAGCTCAGCATGTGTACAAAGGACCAGACTTAGCAAATATATTTTAAAGTTTAAGTATGGGCCAAATATTGACTGGTATCCATATGAACTAAAATTACTTATTGTTTATTTGAAATTGAAACTCAAGGAGGAGCTGGTGTCACAGGTCTATAATCCACACTACTGCACACTACTGGGGAGACTGAGGCAGCAGGGTAGCAAGGTTGAATCCTGCTTGGACAACTTAGTAAGCCTTTGTTTCAAAGTGAAAAATGCAAAAGGGACTGAGGCTGAAGCTCAGGGTGTTTGCCACCATGCACAAGGCCCTGGATAGAGTCTTCAACACACACACACACACACACACACACACACACACACACACACACACACACGACATTCTGTATTTAATAACACATTAGACTTGGAAAACATTTGTTGTGATTGAATTGTCTTTGTTTGGGATAAAAAAAAAGTCTTTCTCCAGCCTTCTAGCCTTTATTTCTGCCATACATCTTCTGTTCAGATGAATTCCTCAGCCTAAGTCAGAAGGAGTTGTTCTGGCCAGGGAAGGCAGGCAGAACCCTGCTATGCACACACACTCTCAGCTGTAAGTGTGTTTCCTGTGAACCCACTATTCTCATTGCAGCAGGGAAAGAGGGCACATCATCTCTGGGAGGGTAACCACAAGCCCAGTGTCTTTGGTTTTATAGCAGGTGGACATAAGTGACTGCATTGCACTTTCTATTCTGAGTTAATTCACAAACTTCATCACTACACAGAGCACATCTTCCTGTTCAGAAAATAGATCTGACACACAAGGACAAGTGACTCAGGAGAGTGGCTAAAACCTAAACCACATCTTATGGAAAACAGTAGAGAAAATTCCCAACCATTTCAATGAATTGTGGCCATTGTAGGTTTTCTGGAGTACCTTGAAAACCTAAAAGCCAAGGTTTGCATTATGAGAGACAGACGAATGCTCTGTTGTTTTTGTAAAAGTTTTTAGGATGCTGATAAACCTAGTACGGAGGAGTCTAATGTCATGGGAAGAACAGAAATTATATTAAGGTAAGGAGTAAATAACAAAATCGCTTCTGCTGGTTGCTCTCAAACGCTAATAGAACTGAGAAGGTTTCCATAGCACCTAAAATGTGTTCCGCATACCTCAGCTGCCCTGATGTTTGTTTCTGTAAAGCTACGACTTGAAGGAGAGGAAAAATTCCCTGTAACTCATAGCCATCCAATTGTTCACTCATGTGTTCACTAATGCGGCAAAGAGTTAAATATGTGGGCCAGGCTCAAGATGACACATTGGTAGCACACAGTGGTAAACAAGACAGAAATAGTTTTACCCTCAGGGATCTTAACAGTCACAGAGGAGAAGACAGACATTAAAAATGATTACAAAAATAATGCTATAAACGTTACTCAAAGAAGTTCAGTTACTACGGACACTGCTTATCCAATAAGACTCACCATCATCATCATTACCACTGTCATATTTACCATCGCCGACATCATCCTCTCCATCACTTATGCACTATATATCATAGACTGTGGCTCTGTGAATCGTTTATCTAGTATTAAATTTTAGCAATAAAATTTAGCAATTTTAGCAGTTCACACGAGTCTTAGAAGACAGTAAACTGAGTATTCTGAAAGGCATAACAGGAGACTTCTTTTTCTGTAGGTGCAACCTCCACTCTCTACCAAAGAGGCAGCTGAGAGACACTTTGTGTGCTAGCATCTTAATACATTTGGAAATACAGATGTTGGGAACAAGTACAATGTTTCTTGGCATGGGTATGATGGAGAACATTTGTATCTCTAACAAGCCAGACTGAGGCCAAATGAATGAAAGCAGAGAAGACACTTTGGTGAGGTGATAAAGAAAACTGTGATTCTTCCTCTCATCCTTGCTGACCTTCAACCTTTAGTGATGCTGCTGGATGTAGTGACATGAGTAGAGTTTTTGCAAGGAGCAGACCTTGGAGTCCCATAAAGTGGAAGAAGAGACCTCAACATGCACAGACATTAGGGCCAGAGGAAGAAAAGGACTATAGAGGACAGTAATCCTGAGAGCACCCAGGGATTGTGGGGATAATTCAACTTTGTGTTAGTCCTTAAGAGACCAGGCATGGGAGGAGATGAGGGAGGGAGGGTGGGATCGGGAGGGAATGAGGGTGGGTGCTACAGCTGGGACACAAAGTGAATAAACTGTAATTAACATAAAAAAATAAAAATTTAAACAACAATAAAAGAGTTCTAGTTCTACGACATATCTCCAAATGTAGATATGTGGATCTAAATCAGTTCTAGCTTCAAAAAGATACTTGAACCCAAATCCAACCTAAAGGATTCATATACATACATATGGTTTTTGAAGCCAGGGTTTCCTTGAATAGCCCTGACTGTCCTGGACTTGCTTTAGAGATCAGGCTGGCCCCTAACTCAAAGAGATATGCCTGCCTCTGCTTCCCTGACTGCCTCTGTTTACTGAGTGCTGGGATTAAAAGCAGGAGCCACCATGCCTAGCCAATATTCTTACTTGCTGTGTTTCACCAGATTTTGTGACAAAGGCAGGAGGGCTAAGGAATGGTTTAGCAGTCAAGGGCATATTGTAATTTTTTTCTTTTTTTTCTGCAGAAGACCTGAGTTTGGTTACCAGAACCCACATCCCTGGCTTAAAACTGTATGTCACTCCAGCTCCAGAGAATACTATGCCCTCTCTGGAGCCCATGGAAACTGCATTTAAGAGCACAAACCCACACATAGACACATAATTAAAAATAATAAGACATTAAAAAGAAAACCATTCTTTAAAAAAAGAAGGCACAAAGAGTCCCAAGGCAACACTTCTTTCTCTCGTTATCTCTTCTTTCCTGGCTCTGAACGACTTAGTTCCTGCTTGGCCAGAGTACAGTGTGTTACAGTTCCTACAACAGAGCCCCCAGCAACTGTGTTCTGCTTCCATGCTGAATGTTCAAGGCACTTTTATAACCTCACCCAACATACGGAATCTTGCTTCTTTTGAATGAAGTACATGGTACTAAATAAATCTCAAGGCCTTGCCAGTGCTTTGACTGCAAGTTACTCATCCAGCAGTTGTTCCACGGGAATTATCTACAAAACGCAGCTCTGGCAAGCACAGCCACTCAGCGGGACACGAGCACAGACCTTGCTTTTGGTGTGCTGCGGACAGACTTCAAGAGCAACGTGTGCATCCTGTGGGTTCTGGGAAAAAAACAGGGGATGCCATGTCCTGATGGAAGCAAATGCTTCTATTTATTTTTGGAATTACCCCCTTAGAACTGTGAAAAGGTGAGGGTTTTGCTTTTCATTTTCATTCAGAACCAAGGACAGAAAACACAAAGGTTAGGAAAGCACAAACCTTGAAGTCTTAAGGTCCCACTAAATGTATCTAGTGTGTCCTGGAGTCTTAATCACTGGGTACATGAACCCTCTGGAGGTATAAATAACTCCAGGCTTCTTTTAGGCTTCCTGCTGTGGTTGAGATGCTGCCAGACCTACAAAGACTATTGTTTCTGGTTTGCCATTTATTCCTCTCCCATTTCGAATGTCCCACCTTCCCCCTTTCCTTTGTGCCTTAACTTTAGGATGTGTTTCTTTTTATGTTTTTCAGAATATCTAGTGTGCTCTTAAAAATATTCCTTAGGGACCAGGCATGGATTGTGTCCAATCTCTTTAAAAACGTCGGAGTATGAAACAACCCCGGCCCCATGTGTATACTCGTGTACGTCCACGTGTGTGCATTCATACAGAGGTTGTTCACCTTATCCTTAGAGACAGGGTCTCTCATTAAGCTGAAATGCCCCAAGTAGGCTAGGCTGAGATTTGCTTTTGTCTGATTCTCTTGCTGGGATTACAAGCTAACAGCACCACTTTCAGGTATGATCTTTTTTTGTTTTTGTTTGTTTGTTTGTTTGTTTGTTTTTGTTTGTATCCCTGTGGGATCTGGGGATAAAACTCAGGTCCTCATGTTCTTTGTGACAAGAACTTTACCGAGTTATCGCCTAGCCTTTGACTTTAATGTATGGAAAGGAGTGAGCATTTTCCCTAAGGGTTATGCTCTGACATTTGCTTTGTTAGCCCTTCTCGAAACATTGCTTTCCAGGGAGAAAGAAGCCACCTGACACCTAGATGCTTCATTTGGAAGGGATTAAAAATTGGTGTATGCTTTCTTTATATTTCTCAGTCCTAGAAACAGATACCCTCTCTATCTTTCCTTTGGCCGAACATATAGTAGTTGTAGGAGGTCAGACACTTGGCTTAAAATCATGGCTGTGCAATAATGTCAGGCTGTTAGAAGTGAGTGGCGCTTTCCTGACTTTCATTTTCCTCATTTGAAAGTAGATACATGGGGAGGAGGTCCCCCCCATCAGTAGACTTGGAAAGGGGCACGGTGGAGGGGAGAGAGGGTGGGATTAGGAGGGAATGAGGGAGTGGGACATGGCTGGGATGCAGAGTTGGTGAAGTGTGACTGATAGGAGAAGAGTATGGTTAAATTAAAAAAAAATAACTGAAAAAAAAAAAAAACAATTCTTTTCTGTTGGAGTATGTGCATGAGAGTACAGAAGCCCACAGAAAAAGGGGAGGCTGGAAGGCACTGGCTCTCCCGGACAGGCCCCTGTGAGCTGCTCAATGTGGGAGCTGGGATCTGAACCCTGCAGCCCTCTGTAGGAACACTACAGCCTCTTAACAATGAAGCATCTCTCCTTCAGGAGATTTATTTTATTTTATTTTATTTTATTTTATTTTATTTTATTTTATTTTATTTTATTTTATTTTATTTTATTTTTTTCTTGTCAGTTGCATTTTGTTAACTCTGTATCCCAGCTGGAGATCTTGGTTTTTAATAAGGCTTACTTAACATATCTAAGAGTTAAGGAATAAAAATAGATAGAGAATGACAAAAAAAAAAAAAAAGAAAGAAAGAAAGAAAAGAAAGTAGATACATTCTTCTGTAAACATCCATTAAGGGTGGAACAATGGACTGTGTCTCCTTAAACGGTGAGCCAAAACAAGCCTCTTCTCCCTTGTGATGCTTAATGTTGATTGTCAACCAGAAAGGATCTAGAATTACCTAGGTTATCCATGCCACTCCTCTCAGGGGTTATCTTGATTAGCATAACTGAGGTGGGAGGAGCCGCCCTTCAAGTGGGCAGCAACATCACCTAAGCCTGGATTCTGGGGGAGGGGCATGGGAGGAGAAGAGGGAGGGAAGGCAGGATTTGGGGGGAATGAAGGAGGGGCCTACAGCTGCCATACAAAGTGAATAAATTGTAATAAAGAAAAAGTAAATAAAAGTAAAAAGGAGAAATTTGCTTGAGCACGCACCTTCATCGTTTTCTGTTTCCTGACTGAAGCTGAAATTCGCCCAGTTGTCTTAAGCTCCAACCACTAAGACCTTCCCCATCATGACAGCTGCACCCTGGAACTGTGAGCCCGAGTAAACCCCCTTTTCCTTAAGTTGGCTTCCTGCCAGGCATCACATCACAGCAACGGGAAAAGTAGCTGATTCAACTCTGCTCATACCAGAGATTCTGTCTCAGCAAGAGAACCAGCCATACAACCCACTGTGTGGAGACAGTCATTTCTAACATCAGTTTCCTTCTGCCCCTTCCTGCCCATCTTCTCCAGTGACAGTGCTGCATGCCACATGCTAGTTTGTAAAAAGCAAATTGTCTCTCAAGACACTTTCTTACAAGGTTCTTTGAATAATTTTTCATCATGTGGATACATCAAAATTTATTTAACCATTCCTCCATTGCTGGGTATTTGGTTTTTCCTACAATTTTAATGTTTTAAATACTACTGCCATCATGATCACTGTTTATGAACTTGGGGTAAAACGATTTCCTTTGTAGAAGTTCCTAGAAGTAGAATTGTTGGGTCAATGGTTATAAACATTTTAAATGAATTAAAAATATCATAAAACTCTTCTAAGGGGAATTAAGTAAATCCCATTATTGTAAAATAATCCTCAGTAAACTCCCATTTTTGTAGCTGCATAGCCTTTATGCAGTGACTTTACTTACAGATTTCCCTAACGTGAGACATTTCCTTTTACTATTTTTATCATTATGAGTGATGCTATCAAAAGATTATTTGTACTTAAGTCTTTGTGTTCATTTCAGATTATTTCTTCAGGGGGCCCCCAAACCAATATTTTTTTCAAAGGCTGCAATTCTTTCAGTTTGCACATGTACATTAGGGCCACAGACTCCCACCCTTCCCAAAAGGATGTGGTCATCTTTCCATGCTGTGTGCTCCTTCTTCGCATGGGGAGGCAGCACAGCAGTGGCTCAGCCTGTGGCAGTGGACCGGCTTTGAAAGGAACAGGGACCTCTGTCTTGTAGGATCGTCTTGGGGGTTAACCGATATGTCCATTTCTAGATGCCTTTCCAGGAAAGTTCTTACCATTATTGGCTATTACTTACACATTTTAAAAATCTCCCTCATGCCATTTCTTTGACATGGGAATGCTTAAATGTTCATGCTGTGAACCGTAACCTAGATTCTTATACCATAAAACCTCTTTTATCTCATAGATCATTAAAAATTCTTCTAGATATTTGCTCAAAAGGAAAAAAAATCAGCTTAAAAACATTTACATGGATTTCCACAGCAGCTTTATTTGAATGGGCACACACTATAAACAACCTGATTTAGAATAACAGGTAAATGGGAAAACAAGAACTTATTTAAGTAATAAAAGTAATCATGTTTTGATATGTACAAGAATGTGCCCAGATCACAAAATGATTATACTGAATAAAAGAAACCAGACAAAAAGTGTTCACTAGATAGCTTTGTGTACATAGATTTTGGAAAATCAAGCAAACAAGCAGATCTGTGTTTGCCTGGAGCAGGAGAGTGGGAGGCATTGCCAAGAAGCTTGAGGAGGCATTGTGGTGATTTGTGTTTTCAGCGTAGCGATTCTAGAGAGGACTTGGGATGTCTACAGTACCTCAACAATTTTACTTGCATAATGTAAGTAGTATAGTTTATCACCAATGATATCACAAGAAAGCTGTTTGAAAATTTCTTTTTCTCTATTAATTCCTAAGCTTGCTTTACTGTATCTAATTAACAATGACTTAGTTGTCTTTTATTTTACACCCTAAACTGTTTTTTCTTCCCAATATTATAACTGCATAATAAATTTCTTTCTTATTGGTAAGTCTTTCTTACCCGGCTTATACTAATCCACACACAAGCATTGCTCATATTGTCTACACTGTCTCCAGGGTTTTGTCTATATTAACACCCTCTCTAGTTGTAGTCCAACTTAACTGTAACTATGTGAAAAACTCAAAAGCTGGTAGATAGGTTTTCTCTTTGGTTTAGTCTTTCTCTCTTGCTCCCTGCCCTAACCAAAGGATTATATCAGAAGAGACTATTTAAACTCAAAGCATTGCTTTAACAGATTACTAAAAACTCAGTGATAGATGCTGAACTATTATATATATATATATATATATTTAAGTGCAGCCATGCTAGTTAAAGAACTTCTAGTTTAGCTAAATTGGAACTACTTGTTACTGATGGTCATGTGCTGTGTTTTTTTCTTCCTGCCCAGATTTTAATGGAGAATTAGTAGAGGTAGGAATATTTCTTAGCTCTGTAGGAGGAAAAAAAAAAAAAAAAAAAAGACATCTAAGCTCAAGGGAAATGTTGGGTAATAGGTGGGTGCAAAAGAATTCACAGGGCATATGATCCAAAGGTCATACATACAACTAGAAAGACAGTAAGCATTTCATAGGCAAGATAAGGTTATACTGTGTCTCCTTGTCACATGTATAAATGTATGAGAGAGTGGTTTGGGGCCACAATAATGTCATTTTTATTAATTTAGTGTAAGTTTAACATATCTGTCCCATCATCTGGTTTTGCCCACTTGAGTTCACCTATCTAGAGTTTTCCATTCTTTCATATTACTGTCCCATGCCGGGAATTGTTATTGATGACTATTCTTATCTATTTAAAAAATAAGCAAACTTTACAGAAATGTAAAGTGTCAGAATGATTACTTGGAGGGGTACAGAGCACCAGTGATCAGGTAGCTGACATTTTTTAAATACATGTATGTATATAGAGTATTTTGGGAATACCCTTAAGAAGAAGATTTAACTTGAATAATATTCTGAAGAGATGAAAGAGCCATTTATTGGAAACTACAGTTTCATGTGTGCATGCACATCTGGCCATATGTGTGGTGTGTATATGAGGGCGTGTGTGTGTGTGTGTGTGTGTGTGTGGTCAGAGGTGCCTTCCAATTTTTGTTTGAGATGGTCTTTCAATGGCTTGGAAATTCACATAGAAGGCCAGTCTACCTGGCTAGCAAACTCAAATTTCAGTCTGTCTCCATCGCCCATCTCCCCACAGTTGGGTTTCCAAGCATGCCATCCTATTTGGCTTTTAAATGCATTTTTTTTTTTATTGAATTCTCTTCTCTATGCAAGCCCTTTGTCTTTCTGCCCCTGTTCCCCCCAGGTCTGATATCAACCCTCCTTTTTCTACATGCTCCCTCTCTTGCCCTGTTCTCTCTCTACGACCACTTCCGCTGTCTCTTCTCTTTGCAGTTCTGAGTGGGAATTAATCTTCCTCTCTTGGGTTCTCTTTGTTACTTATCTCTTTCAGGGATGTGTGTTGTAGTATGTTTATCCTGTACTTTTGTTTGTTTTTGAGACAGGGTCTCATTGTATAGATCTGACTGGCTTAGAACTCTCTTACATACACCATGCTGACCTCAAACCCACAGAGATCCGCCTGCCTCTGTTTCCTACCTGCTGTGATTAAAGGCGTGAACCACTATGCAGGGCTATTTTCCTTCATCTTTACCCGTGCATGAGTCCCCTGACTAGTTATCCAGCACCTAGTGGTCAGCTATAGAGACATTTGCATTCACACAGCACTGAATGGACTCAGGTTGTATTTACATACATATTTGAATTTAAGTATATGTGAATGTAACCTAGAACCTCTGCTCAGATGTAGCCTGTGGTAGCTCGGTAACCAATTGGTTTCCCATAGTGAGGGGAACAAGGATTATTTCTAACAGGAACTCAATGACTGGCTCTTTGGCCTCCCCACCCCCCAAGGGAGGAGCAGTCCTGTTAGGCCACAGAGGAGAGCTTTGCAGCCAGTCCTGAAGATACCTGATAAAACAGGATCAGATGAATGGGGAGGAGGTCCCCCCTATCAGTGGACTTGGCAAGGGGCACGGTGGAGAGGAGGGAGGGAGGGAGGGACTGGGAGGGAATGAGGGATCGGGACACGGCTGGGGTACAGAGTTAATAAAATGTATAAGAAAAAAATAAAATAAAAAAAAAGTATATGTGATAACAATGGTTAAAAAAGGAGGCCTTGAATTTGGGGAGTGTTGGGAATGGGAGCAACAAGAGGGAGGAAAGAAAAGAAGAGGCTGATGCTGTAATTATAGTTTAATTAAATTAAAAAACCCCAGCAAATGAATAAATAAAGCAGGGGTGCTATCTACTTTCCAGGATTGCAGGAGATTCAGCTATAATGTAATGAAAACACTTTCTGAACTGTGATTCACCACACAAATGTTAGTTACTACTATTGCTAAAAGTCTGTTACTTCTCTAGACAGTGAAATAACAATATTTGCATAGGGAGCTGAGGTGGAGGCTCAGTTGGCAACATGTTTGCCTTGCAAGCATGAGGGCTTCAATTCAATACTCAGAACCATGTAAAAATCTGCATGGTGGTGCCTGGTTACTATCTAAGACCTGGGGAGGAGAAGGCAGGCAGATCCTTGAGTTTAATGGCCTCCCCTAGCTTAACCAACAAGGCTCAGTTCTCAGTGAGAGGCTCTATCTCAAACCAAACCAAACCAAACCAAACCAAACCAAACCAAACCAAACCAAACCAAACCAAACCAAAAGGGAAATGGCATAATCTAGTTTATCTCTATTTCTGCAATAAAACATGCTGACCAAAAGCAACTGAATGGAAAGAAGCCAAAGCGGGAACCCAGATTGGTACCTTAAGCAGAAACTATAGAGGAACACTGCTTGCTGTCTTGCTGTCTTGGTCCGTGTTCATACTTAGCTACTCTTCTGCCTAGGAATCTGACCAGACAATCTGCCTAGGAAATAGTACCAATCACACTGAGCTACTAATGTAGGTCCTCCTACATTAATTGGTAATTAAGACAGTCCCTTACAGACATACCTACAGGCCAACCTGATGAAGACAATTATCCAATAGATATCTTGTTGCAGGTAATGGTTCTAGGCTGTGACAATTTGATAGTTAATCTTAATTAGGACGTAGTAGCAGAGACCTCTGGCCTCCATATGCAAACACACAAACAAGTTTCAGAGATACTTTTGGAGGCTACTTTCTGATCCCTCTTGTCACCCTCCTGTGGCAGTTGGTTAGCACACTTGCCCGGGGACAGACATAATTAGTCAACACACTCGCATTCTCCCTGCAGAGTAGTCATAGACAGAGGTGTCAGGGTAACTACCAGTTTTTCAGACTTAGGCCTTTGTTTACTTTCTATTCCACAATCTTCTGTATACCTCTAGAACCACCCCTCTCCCCAACACACACTCCTGCTCTCCCAAGCTACACTGTGCTCAAATCTCTTTGCTTCCGTATGTGGCTTATTCATCATCCACAGCCCACAGCAGCAGCACCCTCCCGGGAACCCAGCACAACAGAAGCGTTGTTTTAGCCTCGCCTTGTGTCTGTACGTGTCCCTATCTTTAATTCTGCATCTGTCAGCATGCACATTTCAGTGAGATTTCAAGCCAACTAACTGTCCATGGAATTCCTCTAGTACAGAAACTGACCATCTACGCACACCCAGAAATCCACATCAGGAGGAAATAGATCCGAGTCCGAGTTTGCACTTGGGTCTAACTGAGTCTGCCTGGAATTGCTCACTTGACCTTGGTGGCAACTTCTTTCTCCCTAGCCACACAGAATGAGGCTTTGGCTAGCCACCGACCTGATGTTCCAACTTCTCAGTTGCTACCTTTGGTTGGAAAAAATGTCAGAGCATGCATTCAGTTTCTAGCAAGATAGCAGTGAACAAAGTCATGTATTATTCAAATCCCAAGCATGAGAGGGATTTCATTTTCCCTCATTACGCCCATGAGCAACAGATATTCCTTGTTAGAAGGTCAGAGTCCTGCAGGTGTCTTTGTTGATTATTTCAACGAAGCACATTATTTGAGGTTGAGACTTAGCTATGTCAGTCAACTTGATTGACAGAGTTTCAATAGAAAGAAGTTTCTTCCACTTGTAAGGGGAACACTCCTATGAAATAAAAATAACCACCTTTTGTAGACAATAAAGAAGCATGGAGGTTTTAGTGTCAGAAAAATTTCATAAAGATCTCATCTCATTTATGTGACAGCCACAGACGTAGGATGTGCCACACAGTTGAAGAATGAAGATGATGTAATCGTATTCCTTTCTAACAGGATGATTGGGGCTACTCTTGTTAGAAAAGCTTGCATATTATAAGAAGTGCTTGATTTCATTGGCCATAATGATCTTTCTCAAATGCATACGCACTGACAATTTTTACAGGGGCTTAAAAACCTATGTTAGATGTTTTCTACTCAGTTTATTGTAAAGACAGACAACTGATAAAAGCCTTCTCAGATTTGCCCTTTACGAAGTCTGCTAGACTCCCAACTACACTCATCTTTGTTTTGGATGGTAACCAACTCGCCCCTCCAGTAAGTCCTCATTCTGGTCTACCATCTATGCTGCTGCCATTTGAAACTCATCAAGGGCACACAGCTTCAGGGCACTCAGAGTGAATTAGTTTAAACTCTATGAAAGAGTAGGGAGGTGGAGACTCAGTGTGGAGACTCAGCATGGTGGACAGCATTGACTTTGAGCTGACATCCCAGAACTGAAATTCCCGGGGCTCCCCTCATGAAGAAATCAGCACCTGTTTCGAGTCCTAGGTTGTGGAAAGTGTCAAGTAGCACAGATGAATGCCTGATGCCAGGTTGTCGGCGTATGGTTATTGTGGTGGCAGTGACGGTGACAGGGGTGGTGGTGATGATGGTGACAGAATTGGTGGTGATGATGGTGACAAAAGTGCCCTTTGAGCACCTTTCTGAGTTTTCCATTTGTTTAAATTGTAGCTATTTGAAATACATAATTGACAAGTGTCTTTTATTTACATTTTTTTGGGGGGGGGTTCTCTCATAAATCTCTTCCCTTCCAATATTTTATTTTCCCCTTCTCTTTCTGCCTTTCCCTTTTCTTCTCCTCCTCTCCTATCCTTTTCTAGTGACTTTTCCTATTCCCTGCCCCTGTCTGCCTTCCTTGGTTTGTTGTTGTTGTTTTGGGACAAAGACTTGCTAAGTAGTCTAGTTTGGGCTAAAGCTTGCAATCTTCCTGCCTTGTATCATTAAGTGCTGGGGTTGCAGGCACACAGCATAACACTCGGATGCCACTTTATCTCTTTCCTAGATGTTATGAATGCTATTTCTAGCTTGTCATTTGTCTTTTGATTTTCCTTAAAACATTTCCCAGAAGTAATATCACTATTCTGATGCTGCTTCTGCCATTGAGGCCATGCTCTTCTACTCCAAGTTCTGTATTTTCTCTATTACTTTCATGGATCCTCACTCTATACTGGAACTGCTAATCCATCTATCACTTCCTCTCATGTGTGAAATAGGCAGAGGTGAGATTTTTTTTCCTGATTATAATCTCTCTTCAAATAATTCAAAATCAAGAGGTTTGAGACTTAACATACTGTTTAGAACTAAAACTTTAACATGTAAGATAATTAAAATATTAAAGGGGCATAGATTGTGAACATTTCATTACATTTATACCAGAGTCAAGGATTATAATATGACTCTGAAATTATTATAAAAATGAAACCAAGTGAATGCTCTTTATACACTAAAAATATTACAAGTGACTTTTTCCCAGAAATTGAGTTTATTCTCTTATCAGATACTGATTGTGCAATTATTGATGAGCTCAATCGTTTCTATGAAAGCCTCTAGTGTTTATATAAGAAAACCAGCATCATTTTATAATACAGCAATTTAAGAACACAACAAAACACATCTTTTATCAGTGATTTATAAATGCTATTAATGGAATTAATTAAATTTGGAAGCGTATTTCCGAGAACCAGACAATGCATTAGAGATTTCTATTTTCTTTCTAGAAAATATTGTCCCCTTATAAGATTTAGAAACACGTTCTCTAAATCCATGCCACGCTCTAAATTAGTCACAATTTCCATTGTCATTCTCACCAGCATTATGACCATGGCATCAGTATTTTTTTTTTTTTTCATTTGAAAAGTTTATGAACCACTAAAATGAGTCAGAAGTCCAAACCTTTCATATAAAAATTACAGTGGTCAATAATAAAACACATTTTAATGAAATAATGTTAAAAAACAACCCTTGGTAATGGTGCAAGAGCTGATGCTGAATCCTCATTCATTGGTTACTCATCGATTGTCTCATGAATATTGTCTTAGCTGGGTGTGCAGCACACGCCTGTAAACCCAGCACTCTGGGAGGCAGAGGCAGGGGGATCACTGTGAATTTGAGACCAACCTGGTCTACAAAGTGAGTGCAGGATATATTTCTACACAGAGAAATCCTGTTTTGAAAACAAAACAAAACAAAACAAACAAATAAACCAAAGAATGCAGGTACCAAGTGGCTCTATGGAGGAAGCTTCCTTTTAAACACTGCCTTAAAGTTTAGTTTTTATTTGTGTGTGTATACGCAGGAACAAGTGTCATGACAAGTGTGGAGGTTGGAGGACAAGCTTGTGGGTGTGATCATTCCCTTCAAACTCTGGTGGGCAGACCTATGTGGCAAGTGTCTGTACCCTCTCAGCCATCTTGCTGGCCACCTAAAAGCAACTTCTCTCTTCTGACCTCTTTGTGACAATGGCTGCAGAGATGCTTACATATGGTCTGGTGTCAGATGACATGACAACCTGATAGCGGAATGTAGATATTTTTATAAAACACAGTTCTTGCTAAATGGTAACTCAAATTAGGGCTGAGACCGTTTAACTAAAGGTGTGTGTGTGTTATGTAAGCTAATAGAACGAATTGTATATTGTTCATTGAGCTGGGTAGTGGTGGTGCACACCTTTAATCCCAGCACTCAGGAGACAGAGGCAGGCAGATCTCTGAGTTGAAGGCCAGCCTGGTTTACAGGTTTCAGGACAGCCAGGGCCACACAGAGAAACCTTGTTTTGAACTCCTCCTGCCCCCACAAATGACCTGTATTTTAAACTTGGAAGAGTTAAGCGAGAATATTTTTTACTAATTCAACCTTGTATGTACAACTCAGTGCTTTTCTTTAAAATATATTATACTTTTTTTTTGTCAACTTGATATAACCTACACATAGCTTGGAAGAAGAAACCATAATTGAAAAAAAATGCCTCTATAATATTGACCTGTAGACAAGTCTGTAGGACATTTTCTTGATTCATGATTGGTGTGATAGGAGCCCACTGGACCTATCTCCACTGTCCTGGGGTGTGTAAGAAAGCAGGCTGAGCAAGGCAATCTTCTATGGTCTCTGCCTTAGTTCCTGCCTCCAGTGTTCTGTTTGAGTTTCTGCTGTGAGTTCTATTCATGCTAGACTACAACTGCAAGCTCAAACAAACCCTTTGCTCTACAAGTTGCTTTTACCATGGTTTATGATTACAGCAATAAGATTAAAATTAATTAAAATTTATTCACTTTGTATTCCAGCTGTAGTCTCCTTCCTCATCCCCTCCTACTCTCACCCTCCCTCCCTTGTATCCTCCCATGCCCCTTCCCCAGTCCATTGAGAGGAGACATCCCCCTCCCCTTCCATCTGACCCTAGCCTATCATGTCTCATCAGGAGTGGCTGTATTGTCTTCCTCTATGGCCTGGTAAGGCTGCTCCCCCTTAGAGGGAGGTGATCCAAAAAGCCAGTCACTGAGTTCATGTCAGAGACAGTTCCTGTTCCCCTTACTAGGGTACCCACTTGGACACTGAGCTGCCACGGGCTACATCTGTGCAGGGGTTCTAGGTTATCTCCATGCATGGTCCTTGGTTGGAGTATCAGTCTCAAAAAAGACCCCTGTGCCCAGATTTTTTGGTACTGTTGTTCTCCTTGTAGAGTGCCTGTCCCCTCCAGGTCTTTTATCTCCTCCTTCTTTCATAAGATTTCTTGCACTCTGCCTGAGGATTGGCTATAGAAGCATCTGCTTCTATACCCTGCTGGACAATAGAAATCTTAATGAAGACATCTACTTAATATCTTAGGTACTAATGAGAAAGGAGTCTAGACCATTGAAACTTTTTACTTTTTGTCATTTGAGTCATGTCCTTTCTTTGTGTTTTCTGCCTTCCCTTTTTTCACCCTCTTTTTTTCTTTCAATAAAAACAGATCATTCTCTCCTCCCCCCCCCCAGATTATTATTATTTTTAAACCTAAGATGTTACCAGCTTTGGAGAATTTCACATTATAAAATATTTTATGAGGTCTGATTTTTTACTGATTTTTTTTGGGGGGGAGCTTCCTATTCTTTAGTAATAACAACCTACGGCAGTGAAATATTTCATGTCTTGAAGGACATGCTGAAAGATTGTTCTGTATTATAAATAACATGAAAAAGACTGAATTCTGAAGGAAGCATTAATCTTTTGCAAATGTGAGTTGTGATTATACTGCCTTTGATATTTGTTCTCATGGGAAACAGTCCCTCATTTAAAAAAAGCATGGCGAAGTGTGTCCAGAATAGTGACTATAACGCCTAGGTGAAACTAGGGAGTTAGTTTGGACACATTAAAACTGGAGACTAAGGAAACAACAATAAAAATGGAGCATAAATGAGTCTAACAAAATCTTCTCTCTTTGAAGAAAACATAGTAACATGGCTCATCTTGGAACATCGTATTGTTTTTTTTTTTTTTCCTATGTGTTAATTAGTGGCAGATAATTGATTTTATCTCACCAAGAAAGTATTTTTCAAAGATTTTTCTTAGCGGATGGTGAACAGGCTATAATATCAGCAAATGTTGTGATTGTTTAGTCATATTTTGCTTTTGTCAGCTGCCAAGACAACTTTGAATGGACAAGAGAAGTTGTATGCTTCGCCCTTGGCTAAAAGTTAAAAGGAATGCCATTCTTTTGAAGGAATGAAGCGTAGAAGGTTAGTAAAATCTATGAACCAGAGAAAGTTATCATTAAGGATGATTTCTCTTGTTCACAGGCTTGCTTGGGGTATCTCAGAGCCTCCTCCTTGAGGTAAGCTGCCAGGGTGACAAATCAGGAGGAGGTTTCTGTGCTCACTCTGGGATTCCATGGTGCAGCAAGCCACATTGCATTGTTTACGTTCGGTTCTTGCAGCTATCTCCAAGCAAGGGTTCATTTTGCACTCATCTATAGAGTATTTACTTCTGCTTTGAATTTCTCTGGTCGTACACATACAGTTGTAATACATTAAAAAAAAAGAATGCAGGTAAATTGATACACACGGTAAAAACTGCTGGTAAAATGGAACTCCTAAGCTGGATGTGGCTGGCAGTCAGTATGAGGCGAGAAAAGGCTGCACACGGTGAGTTCACTGAGCAATCTGCCTGAGGACCTGCTTCTGCTTACATTAGCAGGAAACAGTAGCTTTGGACCAAGGGCTCTGAGCAGAGCGTTTGCCAAGGACAAAAGAAGAAAATGCTTCACTCAGTCCTACACTGATCCGAAAACACTAACAGCTCTTTCTGCTTCCTTTCTGTTTCTTTCTTACACACACACACACACACACACACACACACACACACACACACACACACACACGAGAGAGAGAGAGAGAGAGAGAGAGAGAGAGAGAGAAACTACAAATTCACAACGCATTAGAACATGAGACTTTCCAGTTTAAAACAGGTGAAATTGGAGGTGGAGAACTTGGGAAGGGGGCAGCAGAAAATTTTTCTGTGCCTGTGTGGGAATGGGGGTGGGGTGGGAGTGAAGCCAGCAGTGAAACTCCAACCAGCAAGTTATGCTTCAGAGGTAAGAGAGTTCAGATCGGAAGCTCCGATTGCGCCTTACCTGGCTTTGTAGTTTAACGCACCAACATGCCCCTAATTCTTCCGCAAAAGTGCTACATCTGCTGAATGCTGCGGTTACCGGACCTTACACACTTCCACAGCAGAAACTCCAAAGTAACCTTTAACTTCAATAAAAAGCTGTGTTCATTCTTCCCCTTGTGCTCAACACAGCAATCTAATACACCTCATCATGTGGTCTGTTGCCATGGCAGCAATGAATCCAGCTGCTGAGATACAAAAGACTCTGACAAAAAGTTGCTTTTTCCCCCTCCACCCACCCCAACACACTCAGATTCTTTCCCCCCTGTATGACAAGTCTAATCTGAATATTTTTTTTTTCTTGCTGACTCAACTTCATGAACTAGGAAAAAGAAAGATGGAAACGAGTAACAGGTATAAGAGTACCAGGGTTCCCAAAGCATTGAAATGCACAAAATAACTGTATTCATTTTTAAATTGCCACTGAAGTCTCCAAATACTAACCCTTACCCCTTACTTCCGCTTACTAGATATTTTTAAATACCAGTTACTAATGCAGTAGGAAATATTCCCACAGCCATTTTCAAAGCATTCAAAACACATTAATTTAGTCAGTAAACAGGCTAAACGTACATCAGTACACAGGAGGTTAGTTTCAAAGCGTATTTTTTTTTCCTAATGTAAACTTTGATATCAGCTTAGATGTGGGAAGAAAAAATACTTTGTTCCCTTCCTAGCAGCTTCTTTTTGACCTGTTTGCCTGCCAGAATGAACTAAAGTGAGCCCGGGGTCTCTGAGTTGGGCCAACAGCAATTCTAAGCACTTCTGAGGAAGCCCAAGCCCCTGCCTGTGAGGGCACAGTGAAGGGGTTAGTGAACACCTGTCCTCTGAGGGAAGCTGATGGAGTCCCCTCAAGTCACAGTTCTTTCCTTCCCTCTGCCACGGCCAGTCGAAGCTCTGTCATCCGGGGCTGTGGATTTGTCCCTCCGGTTTTTTTCTTGTTGCTCTGCAGGCTTATTTTATATCTTTCTCGGTGTCACTTATGTTTCTTTATATATGGTCAGTGCATCTGCCTTCCCTCCCTGGATGCAGGATTTCTGAGGAAGAGGAACCTTGTCTCGTTCGTCTTTCCATGCCCAGCAGCCATTAAAATCTAGGGAGGATGGCGTGTGTGTTTTACTCCTCAGTGTCTTGGAGGAGACAGCTCTCCAGGGCTGTGTGTCCAGCACTTCTGCCTTACAGACTTGTCCTGAACAGTCCCTCTTAGAGGCTGGGAGAGGAGTTCTAAGGGCAACTATGAGCTCAAGCAGATTTGGGCTAGAAACCTGATACACACACACACACACACACACACACACACACATACACACACACACACACACACACAGAACATAAGAACATGAAGTTGGTGGGGCATGAGGTGAGGGAGATCTGAGGGAAGTTGGGGATGGCAAAGAATATGATGAAAATATATTATATGATATATTTTAAAAGCAAATAAATATCTGTTTCTAATTCACTTCATGTAACTTCTTCAAAACTCTGTTTACTCCTCTGCAAAGTTCTGCCGTCATTTAAAGGGAAATGCCAAGCATGCAGCTGAAAGCATACTAAATGCTCAATAAATTCTGGCTAGTATTATGTAGGCTGGTTATGAGTTTTTGTTTGTGAACAAGAGAAAGAGTGAGAGAGAGAGAACTTTCTCTTGCTGATAAAACAGCATTTTTTTTTCAGCACAATGCACATACATACACTCATCACTTATATACTCTATAATATGGGTTTGGGATACAATACAGTGTGAATATAATGAACACTTTTGGGGAAATAGTGAGGGCAGCCTGTTCCTACCCACAGCATGTTAAATAGGAGCCACTGGGCAGTGGAAAGTGTGAAAGGGACTGGGAAAAGAGGGTTCAGCTTGGGAGTTGATATTTTGCATACTATAATTATGAAAAAAAAAACCCATTCAAGCAAGGGTTATTGCAATCTTTATATTGGATTCTTAAAAATTGCCCATCTTGGGAGGAGGACCTCCCCTATCATTGGACTGGGGGAGGGCATAGGAAAAGAGGGAGGGAGGGTGGGATTGGGAGAGGATGAGGGAGGGGCTACAGCTGGGATACAAAGTGAATAAACTGAAATGAATATATATAAAACAAAATAATTTAAAAAAGTGCCCCCCACTTAGGCTGGCGATATGGCTTGGTGGGTGAAGGAGCTTGTCATTAAGTTTAACAACCTGAGTGGAAGCCCTGGATGCGCTTGATGGAGAGAGAGAAGAGAATCTTGAAGGTAGTCCTCTGACCTCTAGACATCACTGTGGTCAGTGTCCTGCCTACCCTACACAATAAATGAATAAATGCTAAAACCAATTGTTGTAGCCAGGCCATTTACTGGTGACACTTTTGCGAATTAAACGGAACATAGGAAATAGCCACTCTAAAAGATTTCAGAACAGAAACTATACATGTTTGTTGCATTTTAAATAAGTTATGTGAACAGTAGCCTTGGCAAGTTCACCTTGATGTGTAACAAATGCTGCGAGCGGCTCACCAACAAAGACTCTTGGCTACATTTCTCCACCATTGTAAAACTCGGGAAATTATCAAGGAACAGATCCAAATGTGTAAGAAAATTGGCACGAAAATCCTGTTGAAGGCTGTGAGGTAAAACAGCAACAAGGGTCAAAAAGGCTGTAGAGCGGAGGGCACATAACAGCAAAAACACACCCACAACTTTTCATCACAGGAAAGCTGCCAGAATAAGATGTTATGCCTTGTAAGGTTTCTCTATCATTAAAAATGGAAGAAAGAGAAGAAAAGCCTCACAACAAATCAGCTGAGATTAGAATTGGCTTTGCCCCAGCCCTGAACAGTCTTCCAGTGTGGTGACTCGTGAGGATAGAATGCTAGGAAATGTGTGCAAGAGAACATGCAAGGAGGCAAGGGCAGCCACACTGGAAATTAGCACCCGCCATTCCTCTTCAGGGCTGTGGCTGAGGAGAGGCTGGTACAGCCACACTGTGAATAACTCATAACCTTCCCCACGTGTGGCTGGCTGAAAAGAGGCCCTTTTACTGGCCGTGTCCATTTTTATTTTCATGAGTCTTTACCTGGTGTTTTCTTCTACAGATGGCTTGTGGGTGTCTCTCGTTGCTCTTCGTTTTGAAAAACCTAACGGCTTATCATTCACTTAGTCCCTAGGTACTGCCCAGCGCGCTCAGTCTGCCGAATAGTCCTCATCGCATGTGAAAGCATCTTGCTTGATTTCTCTTTCTTTAAACTCCTTTCTCACGCATGTTAAGATGGATTTGTTACCTCTTTGTGTGATCTTTGTGTAAGATAACCCACCTATGCTGATGAGGATCATTTAATTGCTCATAAAGAATCCAACCACTGGGGCAGAAATCATGTCTGGTGACACCAGTGATGATTAGGAAGTGACCCTCAGAAAGTCTCTTTGCCAGACTGTGGTTCCACAGAAGTTTGAGGAAGCCTAGGAGGTCACGTACTTTGCTCCTCCTTGCAGGGCAGCGTTTTCAATTTCTATGCACTCAAGGTATACACACTGCTCCTGGAGCTCACAAGTTTGAGCTCTGCAATGCAGCTGCCCCCCTTCACCCCCAAACACTGACTGTGGAAGTTACTAAAATCAAAACAAGACAAAACAGTTGGAGTCCCTGCAGATGCCTTTTTTTTTTTTTTCCAGATCACATTCTAAAACTGCCCTTTTCTTTTGAATGCCACAAAGTCCTTTATTGTTAGGGTGCTGGTTTATATTAAGTGGCAAATCTTGTTAACAATAACGCAAGAAGATTGCAATCTACGGAAGAGATTTTGCAAGCACATACTTTCTTGGGCCACATTGAGCAGCTGACCTAAAGTGTTCTTTGGATATTAAGATCTGTTTATACTTGATGGTTTTAAATGAAAGAATGGGGCTGTTGCTGGCTGTGTCTATTTATATGAATAGCACCTCATATGTTTTAAAAATGCACTGTTTTCTTTTGAGTTATATTAATAGGTGTATAAAGAAAAAAGTTATTTTTTTGTCATAGAAAATATCTATTCTTAAATAACACTGTGAACTTGATGGCTTTGAATCCTGTAGAAAACCCTGTGTGGGCTTTGAACCAATTTGTTGTACTCCTTTATGGGAACTGACCTCTACACTTCTGATTTTATAGTTACTTCTAGATTCAGCCTCAGAAAAACAACTTACTCAGCTTTTAAACTTGACCACGAAAAGTTGTACTTCTCATCCATCTTCTCACGGAGGATATCAGTATGTGTTTATGGCAGAGTAGTTGGGGAAAAAAAACATAAAATCGTGAAATAACATTAAGAACACTCATAATTCAGTCCTCAGATGTAACCAATATTGACACTATTTGTTTTTCATGTGCATGTAGTTCCTTAGGTATTACTTGGGACATGCTATGAATTTTTTGGGTCAGGAATAAAGGGATTAATTGAAAGTGACTGCATTTTGTTGTTACTTTTTTTTTCCTTTCTTGTTAAAGCTTTTTTTTAATTTATTCACTTTATATCAAGATCATAGTCCCTCCTTCCTTTTCTCCTGGTCTCCCATCTTCCTTTTCCACCCATTCTCCCTCCCCTGTACCTCAGGGAAAGGGACTTCTCCAGTTCACCGCAGATCATCAAGTTCCATCAAGACTGAGCTAATCCTCTTCTCCCTGTGGCCTAGGGAGGTAGTCCCGCCAGGGGGTAAGTGATAAAAAAGCAGGTAACAGTCCATGTCAGAGATGGTTCTCACTCCCCTTACTAGGTAACCCACATGAAGCTTGAGCTGCCTATCAGCTACATCTGTGTAGGAGAACTAGTCTATGCATGGTTCTTGGTTGGTGCTTTAATTCCTCTGAGCCCTGATTAGTTGATCTGTTGGTCTTCTTATGAGGTCCTGTCACCTCCAGGTCCTTCTGTCCTTCCCCCCACTTTTTGCCCAATGTTTGACTGTACGTCTCAGCATCTGTTTCGATCAGCTGCTGGGTGGAGCCTCTCAGAGTACAGCTATGCCAGGCTCCGGTCTGAGCAGAGCAGAATATCATTAATAGTGACAGGAGTTGGCTCTCTTCCAAGGGGTGGCTCTCAGGATGGGCCAGGCATTGGTTGGACATTTCCTCCATCTCTGTTCTATCTTTATGAATGCATATGTTTGTTTTTCCATCAGGGTCAATCCATACCAACACCTCTGAGCACTGTATTAGTTACTTTTCTCATTTCTGTTACAAAATACCTGACAAGAAGCAGCTTGAGGGAGAAAAGGCTGAGTTTGGCTCCTGGATCCACAATTACCATTAGGGATACCAAGGGATCTGCTCCCTCCCCAGCACAGGGATTACAAACATGGGCCACACCACATCTGTTGCTGTTGTTTTCTCTACCTGGTTCTGAGAATCTCACTTAAGTCTTCATGACTCAAGGCAAGTGATTTACTGACTGAGCTATTTTCCCAGTCCCGTGAAACTTCATTCTTAGAAGAATTCCTTTTCTTATTCTGAATGCACAGTGCTACAGATCATTGCTTCACAGTTTCCTCTGCGAGCCTTATGCTGAATGAGGCGCCCTCCTCAAACACAATGAACTTTAATCAAATGCATCCTGAAGGTACTTCCTGGACTAGATACAAAGAAATAGTGCTAAGATCTAGATGTGGAAATAAGAATACAGGTAGAGAAAAATTCAACTTCAGATATTAATCCACAAGAAAGAATATAGTCAACCAGTTAGATAATGGGTAGAAAATTTAATAAGGTCAAAGTTGGCAGAATGCTTAGACAGGAAATCACCCACATAGAACCTTCACCACGCTTGGAAAGCATTTGTTATTAAGATCTTAGGTGTGTTTTTCCATAATGTTTTACTCTCTGTCTAGTGACTTGGAGTGCAGTGGCAGAGAACCCACTGTTCTTTGTAGGAGGAAGATGTTGGTCCCTCCCAGCAGAGCTGTTTACTAAGATTCCGAGAAAGCATCCTGAAAGAAATGTACCTTATGGAGAAAATTGTGTGAATGGAAGCTACTGGCAAGCTAATATCTGAAAATGTGCTTAATATACTTAATCAAATTCCATCATTAGAATAAACGTAAAGGCGTTTTTCCTCTAGAGTTTGTATGGTTTGACCCATACTATGAATGTGGGGGTACTTTCAACCTTTCTGAGCACCCATGGCAATTGTGAGAAGCCACTGTCAGCTGATACTGCAGAGGCTGATCCACCATGCTGAGGAGCACACTGGGGTCAGTTGGGAGGCAAGGCGCTCGCACCACACGTCAGCCTGGCCAACTCCTCACAAAAGCAATGCATTGTCTTTAGAACCTCATGGGGACTTGTGCGATGGGGAAACTGGAGAAGGTAGAGTCATGAGTGAACAATGAACAGGAAGAGAACTGAAACAGGAGCCTGTCAGGGAGGCCCTGCAGCTTTTGAAAGGATATCGATGAGTAAATAATGGTGAACAGGTGTTCATCATTTCTTATTGAAGCCAACACAATCTACCTTGGCCGGGTTAGATACCAGAAAGGACATCCTGATGTAATATTAGACTTCTGGCTTATAAACGTGCAGCTGGAAAGACATGACACATATTAACATGAAGAGTGCCTTTAGAAGATAGTGGCCAGTTGTTTTTGCCATACAGATCACGTAACTTAACATTTTCACAAAGGCACACGCAGATAGGGAAATCCTCTTTATTATGTGCTGTGGTTTGGCTTGCCCACCTGTAGGTTTGTACACTGGGGGCGGGGGATAGGGGGAGAAGAAAGAGGGAGGATGGTATTGGGAGGAGATGAGGGAGGAGGCCACAGCCAGGATACAAATTGAATAAATTATAATAAATGATAATAGTAAAAAAGAGAAAAAAACCCACAAAACAGAATCTTGAGCACAAATACTGTTTGCTTGTGGGCTTCAAGCTTCATGGTATCTCCTTTGTTTGTGTATGTGCTGTATGTGTACATACCTGTGTAAGTGCATGTATGTTTGGAGGTACACCTGTGAGTGTACATGGGGGTGGGGTGGGGGGAATGTCATATGTATCTCTTGAGGCCAGAGGACAACCTCAGATATTATTCTTCAGGTTCTGTCCATTGCCAATTTTTGCGGCAGCGTCTCTCACCAGCACAGGCTTTACCACGTGGTAAAAACTTTCTAGGCAGTGAGCGTCAGAGATTTGTTTGTCTCCATCTCCCCAGTCCTAGGACCCCGAACATTTCCCATCATATCCTGCTTTTTACTTTGAGTTTGCAAGGACAACACATCACTGACCGAGCCACCTCCCAGCCTAGCAGTGATTTCTAAACACAGCAAGAGAATCAGAAAATAAAATCAGTAAAAATATCTCTAGTAATTTATAACCCCTCTAGTCAGAGTTAACGTTAGACGTTTACTTGCTATTATCTGTCCTTATACAAACATGTGTGTTGATTGTAAAACGAATGGTTAATTTTGAAATTAAATAATCATTTCCCACCGTCGAAGGAATAGACTAGATATCATTACCTAACTTGCAATGTTAATTTTGAGTAATGGTTCCTCTCTCTCTCCACAATAAGCTTGGTAAGATTCCTATGGGAAGAGAATGCAGCCATTCTTTGTGAAAGACTATAACGGTGTGCTTATTTCGGTTTGCACATTATTAGTTGAAGTGAAAGGGTTAGCGAGTAGGTCCAGGGAGAGTGTGCATATTGATACCCTGATTTTAGGAGTTGGATTTGACCAAGGAAAGCTGAGTATTGACATTCTGGTTGGGCAGGGGTACTCGAAAACAGAACCAGAAAAGCTCCCTCTGATGGGAGAATAGGCTTTAAGACACAACGTCCTGGGAGAAAAAAAAAATGAAGAATGAAAAAAAAATGAAGAAATCAGGATCCCTTCTGAGAGGGAACCTCACAAAAGCTAGAGAAGGGATGCATGGAGAGTGGGCCAGGTCAGAACAGGCATCAGAAAAAGAGATAGAAAAGTGTGGTATGAGAAATGAATCTGAGACACAGAAGCCCAGCCCTCAGCCTACGTTGTCTGGGTTGGAGCCCATCAAGGAAAGAGAACGTGCTGTAGGACACAGAATCTGTGAAATCACAGTGAAACACAGAATGCTGTCTTTTCACACCTCCTCACCTCTGCTCCAAATACCAGTTACAGAAAGCTCACGAGAATCCTTAAGCCATAAACAAGTTCATAACCTCCAGCTGGAGATTGTCAAACCAGTCAAATGAGGCAGAGAGAGCGCTTGGTCACAGGGATCCTTGCTATCTGGAAAGACACAGGACTTACTTGTTTGATAATTCAAAGACTAAGACTAGCAGCCTTGCTCTCTCCTCACAGGAAGGAACACAAAAGGCAAACAGAGAGCAAAAGAGAAAAGTCATGTTAGTGAGAAAGGGACTTTCATGGAGGGAATGCCACCTAATAGTTCATGAAATCACTTATTTTTATTAATCTTGTGCTAGAATTTAGAATTTGTGTCCTTTGTTGTGTTGTGGTGTTTTAAATTGTATCTCATTAGAAAAGGCTTTTTATCATTGTCCTTTTTCTTCCTAAAACTACAGCATTCTCTCTACATTGACAAGAGTTTCTCTACGGCATCTCATGCCTGTAGCCCATATGTGCCTGTGATCCCAGCATTTGTTGATGTGGCTGATGTGAGAAGAATTGCCCTAAGTTTGAGGTCAATCTGGGCTATAGGAGAAGAGTCTTTCTCTAGAAAAATACAAGGACACATAATGCATGTGTTGCTTATGTACCCAACCTGCATTCTCTCTCTCTTTTTCTCTGTCTTCAACTATAGATCTAAGGAAACTGTGTAAGCCAATCATGGGTAGCCAGTGTCATGTCAGTGGAATATGAAGAAAAACTGCTGTGGGACGTATATTGAGATGAATGTATGACGTTTCACTTGTGTGTCTACTTAACTGGTACACTCGATCCACAGGTTTTGGTCAAATACTATTCTGAGTATCTGTAGAGGCTATTTAAGAATGAGGTAAATATTTTATTGCTTTTTCCCAGTGTTGACTTTGCTCATCTAATCCCTTGAGAACTGGAACAGAATAAAAAACCAACCAACCGAACAAACAAGCAAAAATAAACGAACAGGAGAGAACAGTCTTCTCTGCCTGATCATTGGCTTTTAAGCTTTGACATCTGTCTCCACTTCCCTTTGAACATAGATGGAACTCATACTGCCAACTCTTATGATTTCTCAGGAACTTAGGTTACAAGTTGTCAGACAATTCTCCATAATTGCGTCGGTCATTCTTATTAGCATATCTTTCTTTCATTTTTTCCTTTGAAATCTTTATTTTTAAAAAGATAAAACTTTTTGAAACATGAATTTATTCCAGATTAGATAATAAATGAATAATTTACAGAAATAATATAAAATAATTGCATATAGAATGTCTAAGGAGACAAAGATAGAAGCATTACTCTCTACTGAAATTATTCCCAACAAAATCACAGAAAATAAGAAATAAACGTTTTCCTTGCCTGACTTATGTCATACAGTTTTCTTTCTTTTTTAAATTTATTTATAATAAACTACATACAGTTATAAAACAATCAGTAAAGTCATGTAGTTATAGTTTCACAGTTAGGCTTAAGTTGTTTAGGATTTAAGAAAATATTTTAAGCTCTAGAAAGATGTTTTTTAAGTTGATAAATAAAAGATATAGAAAATGAATTAGGTACAAAACTCTCCTAAATAGGAGAGATAGTATTTTCTTCAAGGTTGCCAAATACAAATGGGCTAAACATTTTGAATGTAACTTTTACAGCACATCTTTAAGTGTATGTCTATTTGTCTCAATGCGTGTGCATATTCGTTCTGTTTCTTGGAGAACCTTGAATAATCTACAAGTCATGTTCCTAGAAAAGTCATGTCCAGGGCTAGAGAGACAGCTGAGTGGTTAAGAGTGCTTTGTTGCTCTTGCGGGAGAGCCATGTTTGGTCCCCAGCACTCATGTTGGGTGGCTCACAACTGCCTGTGATCCCCGCTCTAGCCATCTGACACAGTCAGATGGACAGCCACTTGCATGTGCATGAATGCACACGTACACATACACAGACATACACGCAGAGAGAACTTAAAATAAATTTATGCATTTAAAATAATTCACATCTACTAGAAAACTCAGAACTCATTAAGAATAGTCTTCAAGCTGGGCATGGTGGAGCACGCCTTTAATCCCAGCACTCAGGAGGCAGAGGCAGGTGGATCTCTGTAGGTTTGAGGCCAGCCTGGCCTACAAGGCAAGTTCAGGACAGCCAAGGCTACACAGAGAAACCCTATCTCAAAAAACCAAAAACTAAAACAAAACAAAAGAAAGAAAGGAAGAAAGGAAGGAAGGAAGGAAGGAAGGAAGGAAGGAAGGAAAAAGAAAGAAAGAAAGAAAGAAAGAAAGAAAGAAAGAAAGAAAGAAAGAAAGAAAGAAAGAAAGAAAGAAGGAAAGAATAGTCTTTAAGAAGCAGGAAGAATCATAGTGAGAGCATGAAGACTGAGACATGCAGAAGTCAGAAAGCCAAGTGAATATGTATGCACAGGCTTGAATGATGCAGGCCCAAAGAAAACTCAAAAGGGGCTACTGGGAAAGATTTTTTCACCCAGAAAAGGATCACAAGAAGAAATGAAAATGTTTGCACATTGGGAGAATGGTTACTATCCAACCATGGAACACTGAGGCACGGGATGAGCCCATTAAAAGCCTGTGAGGAGACAGAACCAAGCTAGTGACCATAGAAATGCTGTAAGGCAGATGCTAGACCAAGTGAAGCAGAAGGTCAAGGGAACTACGATTCAACAAAGTCATTCTCTGAAAATACTGCCTTTGTCTTTTTTTTTTTTTTTCACGCTGTTGATGGGGGCAGAGCGGTTATTTGTTATGTTTTGGTGAGTGCTGTCTAAAGCGAGCAGCCTTCCTTCCTGTTTCGTGACGATGGACCTGGGTTCTTTGCTCATGAAACAGGCGACAAGCAACAAGGTAAACTCCTCTGACAGGAAGAAGTAACTGCACAACCCTTTGAGTACTTGGATGGGGTTGTACTTGCTCCCCATCCCCCACAATGTCTGCTATCTGTGACCCCAGGATCTCCATGCATACATCAAACATTGGAGGCAAGATGGGACCTTTTGTTTCATCTCATGTGCTAGAGACAGGATCTCATGCAGACTGGGCTGTGATCCTCCTGCCTGTAGCTCCCACGAACTGGGATTACAGGCGTACACCTCCACACATGGCTGCTTTGTCTTCATTTTAGTTCTTAAATTCTTGTCCTGAAATCTCGTTTTCCTCATCGAAGCTATCTTATGAAATGTGCTTTACATGTTTTTCTCTTTTAAAGAACTCTTCGTTTTTGTCTCTAACCTCATGGCCTCTACTCTAGCCCAGGTTCATATTCACTTTAGGAATAATGGGCCACAATTTACCATCTTGTCAGTATGCACAGTTACACACACATTTTAATACAAGCATCTTGGAGACCAAGAGTTTTAGGGAATATGGATGAAGGAAGGGACATGGTGACCTGATAGAAGCTGAGTTTGAGTCATCCTTGCTCAGATTCAGTCCTCTTCTTGTTGATTGCCTGGCCTTAAGGAAGCCATTTAACCTGCCGAGCACACACTTCAGCATCCCCAAGCAATGCAGGATGACACACTTAGTGGACTAGAGCCAAGGATTAAATGGGTAACATGTAGAAAGTACCTGGGGCTTCTGTGCCTGGTGCAGAGTAACTGTAGCTCTAATATTTGTGAGCAAAACTTCTCAAACTTGGCAATGTCTGTAATCTGGACTCTTCAAAGGATAGTAGGACATTTATCACTATTCCAGCCTATGCCCTCCAATGTAGCCTGCCTGCCCCTAAGTATGACAATAAAAATATCACTGGGTATTGTCTAATGTTCCCTGAGGAACATTTTTATAGAGGTCATACGGTCTAATATGCCATGCTGGGACAAGAATAGGGAGACTTCTGAACAAGAAAGAACTAGGGCTAGATGGTTCTCTGTTCTCTCTCTCTTGGTTTCTCTCTCTCTCTGTCTCTCTTCCCCGACCGACCCTGTGTGTATATGCATGCATGTGAATCAGAGTTCACACAAATAATCGTTACGCACGGGCAATGTTGTAGAGCTATTTCACCAAAATTGAAGCATTCTTTCCTGGAGACAGGAGGGAGACTCACTGGACTCATAAACAAGATCCAAGCCTGGGCAAGTTTGTAAAACTTTTGAGACTCACAAAGCCCCCCTCTAAGGGAATACATGCAGTAACAATTGCTGCTAGGAGGGGGATCTGGAATTTGGGGGGGACACTTGGCCCCCCCCAGCTTTCATGAGTTGTAGCTTATGCTTGTGCGGGTTTCTGGGAGGCACTTTGCTTTCAGACACGTGGTCCACTAAGTAATCCCTATTCTCCCAGAAGTCATCCTTGTAAGCTCACTGGCTCACTGCAGTGGACTGGAGAGGAATCCTATCTTTATCTTGTTGTCTGTGACCAATCCGGGGTGAAGAGATGCTTGTTCTCATCCATACACACACACACAAATTGATTAAATGAGGACAATTTCTCCTTTTTGGTGATTTTTTAATTTTAATTTTTTGTTTATTACAATTTGTTCACTTTGTATCCCACCTGTAGTCCTCTCCCTTGCCTCTTCCCAATCCTGTCCTCCCTCCCTCTTCTCCTCCCCCAGTCCACTGAAGGAGACATCCCCCTCCCCTTCCATCTGACCCTAGCCTATCAGGTCTCATCAGGACTGGCTGTGTTGTCAAAGCTGCTATCACCTCAGGGCAAAATGATCAAAGAGCCAGCCACTGAGTCAGAGACAGCCCTTGTTCTTCTTACTAGGGAACCCACTTGGACACTGAGCTGCCATTGGCTACATCTGTGCAGGAGTTCTAGTTGCACAGAACCTATGAATGATCCTTAATTGGAGTATCAGCCTCAGAAAAGAATTTTTGGATCTGTTGCTGTCCTTGTGGAGCTCCTGTTCCCTCCAGGTCTTTCTATTTCCCTTCTTTCATAAGATTCTCTGCACTCTTCCCAAAGTTTGGCTATCAGTCTCAGCGTCTGCTTTGATACCTTGCTGGGTAGTGTCTTTCAGAGGCCCTCTGCGGTAGGCTCTTGTTCGGTTGTCTGTTTTCTCCCTCTTCCAATATCTATCCCATTTGCCTTTCTGAGTGAGGATTGAACATCTTACCTAGGGTCCTCCTTCTTGCTTAGCTTCTTTAGGTGTACAGATTTTAGTATGATTATCCTATATTATATGTCTAATATTCACTTATGAGTGAGTATCTACCATGTGTGTCTTTCTACTTCCGGGATACTTCATTCAGGATCATCTTTTCTAGTTCCCACCATTTGCCTGCAGATTTCATGATTTCCATCTGGGCTAATACCCAGAATATATAAAGAACTCAAGAAGTTAAAAAGCAACAAATCAAGTAATTCAATTAAAAAATGGGTACAGAGCTAAACAGAGAATTCTCAATAGAGGAATATAGAATGGCAGAGATACACTAAAAGAAATGATCAGTGTCCTTAGTCATCAGGGAAATGTAAATCAAAATGACCCTGAAATTTCACCTTATACCCATTAGAATGGCTAAGATCAAAATTTCAAGTGACAACACATGCTGGAGAGGATGTGGAGAAAGGGGAACCCTTTTCCATTGCTGGTGGTAATATAAACTTGTACAACCACTTTGGAAGTAAATCTGGTGCTTTCTCAGAAAATTAGGAATAGTGCTTTCTCAAGATCCAGCTACACCACTCCTAGGCAAATATCCAAAATATGCTCAAGTATACAACAAGGACATTTGCTCAACCATGTTTGTAGCAGCATTATTCGTAATAGCCAGAAACTGGAAACAACCCAGATGTCCCTCAACTGAGGAATGGAAACAGAAATTGTGGTACATTGACAAAATGGAATACTTCTCAGCAATTAAAAACAAGGAAATAATGAAATTTGCAGAGAACAGTTCCTTGTTAAAAGAAAAATCATGTCCTCTCCAAGAAGTGAAGTTTTGGCTCTTGGTTTCTCTTCCTCTTCCCATGCCTATACTGGGGAAGTGAAACCACCTAAGCTCATCAGAGTGGAGATTGAGGGTTGAGTTATGTTCCTGTGCTGATATTTCTTTGATATCTTATTTTTGCTATAGAAAATGAATGATCATTATTATTTCAGATCAATAGTGGATCTGTGACTGTTTTCATTAAAAGTGAACACTCTCAACCTTTCGGATGTAAAACATCTAAAGAAGAGGTGATATTCCCTCCTGGGGCTTTGAGAGCTGTCACCTCCATGGACTAACAATTCCAGATAAATAACAACAATCACGACTTTCTCCTATTAAGCTCACAAGCACTCTTAGGTGTGCACAGCTGCTTCCTAGTTAAATCTTTTTTTTTTTTAACTCATGTTTTCCTTGTTTCACATTGCCTTTTAAAGCAACAGCTTTTTGATACAAATAGACAGGGTAGAATAGAGCCACTTTACTGCTGTGGCTATTTTCAAAATGTCTACCAGATCAGAGAAGGGCATTATGGTAAGTGCTCTCGTTTTTATGATTTGATGAGCTATTCCTGAGGAAGCTACTGCTTCTCCTGCTGTTACAAACATCTGGCATTGCTGAGTGTAGACTAAGTTCTCAAGGATGAAAAGAACGTCAGTCAGTGTTTTGGTCATCCACAGATGTACTGCAGACCCTGACTGGTTACCTGGCAACCATAGCTTATTGCAGATCATATACATTAAGCATGACCTCTGGATATAGATATGAAGGGGATTCTGCATGTTTTCATGAGAAGGCAATCATGGGCTGTGTAGAGTGACATCAGGAACATCAAAATCTGAGGGCCCTCCTATCCTTCAGGAGCCCTTTGTGCTTGCAGGTTACAGCCATACACACTGAAGCCTTAGAACTAGGGGACATAGAAGTCCTTTCTACAACAGGGAGGAATTCCTACTCAGGACTGAGTTACAGGAAGTCTTAAGCTCTCATTTTTAGGTATCTTACTCAGCTACCACAAGAAAAGACAGGAGAATCTGGGAGCAGATGGAACTGCTCTTTTTAGTAGGGTATTTCAACTTCAGAAGAGAAGCCACGTGACCCTGGGGCTTCTTACCTACTAAGAAAACATGGGATAATCAGAAAATGTTTTCATACAAAAAAAAAAGACAGACATCCTACTCCTTTATGCAAATGGAGTGAGAAAGAGAGATTCTGCAATTATTTATTTGAGTCATCTGAAAACACATAGTCAAATCTGCAGCCTGTTGTTAGAAAATTGATAGAAATTCCCAGAACTGAGAATTATACTACAAACATGCTTGACTCACTTGAGACAATCTGAAATTAAGAATGTATTTATGTGTTCATTTAAGATTTATTTATTTTTAGTTTCTGTGTATGGGTGATTTTCCTGCATGTATTTCTGTGCAGAATGCAGAATGTGCATGCCTGATGTCTGATGAGGCTAGAAGAGGTCCAGAACTGGAGTTACAGAGTGTAACCTGCCAGGATGGTGCTGGGAATTGAACCTGAGTCCTCCACAAGAGCATCCAGAGCCCTAAAATGCTGATCCAATGCTATACCCCTATACACACCTTTAAGAGCTGATAGTATCTTTAAATCTAGGGTAAGTTTTATTTTCATCTTTACAAACAAACCTTCCACAAACAGTCATAGATATTCACTTTATAAAGTTTCTTAAGGAGAAAAGGGGAAGAGTGAAATTCTTATGTGAAAGACCCTGACCCCAGGGTTGATGCCAGGAAAGTGAGCCTAAGTTTCTAAAAGGCCACAGACAAAAGCTTCAGACAATGTCATTTATAGACATGTGTGTATAGAAATAAAGGGAGATTTTTGCACAACAAGGTCTCAGAACCATACTGTGCTGCCTCTTAAAACTTATTAAACAGTTATGTTTATTTTAACATATATTTACTTGCTAATAAGAAAGTATCTATAGGCTTATAAGTGGCACTGTCCTTGGAAATATTATAAATGTGTCTACCATGCTTATTCTTCCTACAGGACCCAAGGTAAAAACTGACTTAGGGGGACAGTTTGCTATAGAAGAAAGAGCATCTTTATCAGAAAGTGAGGTATGTTACCTCACTTACTGAACCCTTAGTTATTACATTAGAACACCGAAAACAAAAGCAGCTAATTGAAAGGCTAATTATTAAGATTAAAAGTCATGAGATGCATGGAGCATTTGCTTCTGTCTGGGCAGATGGCCACAGTCCTCTCTGGGAGGTCTTCTTTGTAGGTTGAAACCCTCTTCTTCCTTTACAGGGGCTAATAAAGCTTTATAATTGACTACATTGGGAACATGCAAGTTCATCTCTAAATGGGAGACTTCTCGACTCTCAATAAGCTAGAAAACAGGATCACATTGAGCTTGGCACAGGAGTGTCACAGAAAATGAAAAGATCTGGCATTTATCTTTTATGAAAAACTAAGAAAGATAACAATTAAGATGAGAAATTAGAATATGATCCTGTGAATAACTGGAAGAAGACTGATTCTCTTTTTGTTGTCTGTACTAGGCTCAGATCTGGAGCCATCACAGAGGCTTGTAACTCATAGGTAAGAATGGCAACTGTTGGCCGCAGAGGGTTCATCAACAGTGTCTGTGAAAGAGTAGCAGCCACGACTCTATAGGATCTTCGTGTTGCTGAAGAGTGCATTTAGATACAGGGACATTTTGAGAGAAGTGTGGATGTGAGCAGAGTCGGAGCAGAAGAACCTGTGTATATAACATAAAGGCACGAAGAGCACAGCTTAAAAGAGATAAAGATGTTCTTATTCTAGCGATGATCAACTGTTAGGGAGCAAGAGTCATGAGTCCCACAAAAATATACTGTGCCCGTGTAATGGAAGTGTAAAGAACACAGGACACAGATACTGTTCTGTGGTTGATGGAGCAGCTGAGACCATTCCTGGGTGGAAGTCAGCAGTTAACAAGATCATGTTATCTACTATTCATTAGCTATTGATTATGTAGCAGGAGTGATGCTTTGTTGTCATGGGTATGATTTCTTAGCTCCTAAAAGGAAATGAATGCATCTTTTTTAGGTGCAGAAGTTCAATAACTTGGTCAAAATTTCACATTTTTTAAATGGCATAGGGCAGCAACAATATCTTTGAAATATTAACTTAAGGGTAAAGCACTGAAGAATGGAAATGAATAGACCTTAATGCAAATGAGAAAGCTGGTTTTTGTAGTTTTAAAAAGAAAGAGAAAAGGGACTGTGTGCTTAATGCACAGTGCTTAAGACACAGGAGTGATCTCTTCATATTGGTGTACTCTAACATGATACTAAAAATCATAAACACGCTTCTGTGGTTTAACGCATCTGTGGGTTATGTCACAGAAGGCGGACTAGAATATACTCACGAAGTCCACAGGCTTAGAAGCTAGAATGTCTGGGTTTGGGTGCTCTATACCACTTACCGGAACTTGTCTAAATTATTAAATCTTCTGGAGACCCAGAATTCTCACATTAAGCACAGGAGACAAGAGTGACTCTAATATAACGTGATTAAGCATGAAGTTATATATATATATATATATATATATATATATATATATATATATATAT
>NW_026596069.1:12564246-12620640 GCF_907164565.1 Psammomys obesus
TATATATATATATATATATATATATATATATATATATATATATATATGCCCAGTACTACTCAGCTGTCTTCAACGAATCAACAGGAATTTATCCAGAAACTACCTATAGTGTGCCATACATACTATGCTAGCTTATAGGGTTACAAAGATAGATAAAGAATAATTTCTATTTTGAGATACCACCTACCTGCATAAAGATAAGACTTTTTGGTTCAACCTCATTATACTACTGACTCTATCATTTTTAGAACATTTTCCTGAACTGTTTTTGGAAACAGTGATTAAAAAAAAAAAACAACAAAAAACCTCTATCAAAATTTGTTCTTCAGTCCAAGAGCCAGCACCTTTATCCTCGCTGTTCTTCTCTTCCAATGACTTCACTACCATCTGGTTGGCCCAGGTGAGCTTTGACGTTGGGTGTTTCCCACTCTAGGGAACTTTATGAAGTCAGTAATGATATTTTTGTAGCCTTCTGTCACATATGAGTACCAATCATTCCAAAGCCAAATGTCTATACCATTGCCCAAGTTGTGCTCACCTGGCCAATTTTTTAGACTTAATGTACTATGTAGCATATTTTATTAGTAAACATGTTTTTTTAATACCCAGCTGATTTTTTAAAATTAACTGTGTAAAGTCTCAGTTTTATAATCTGGATATAAATATAAATGCTTGTGATTAGAATTTTCAGTATTTTACCAAACTAAAGGAAATATTTGTTTTGGGAATATCAGTTATTTACTGCCTTTTAAGCCACAGAAACTACTCAGCTCTGTGCCTTTCAGCTTCAAGAGTACGAGAGGGCCCAAGCACTTCTGTTTTGACTATGATAACGTTCTCTGAAAGGATTCTAAATTAGAGAGTTCACAGTCAACACTAACACTGGTTGAATAGTTGAAAAATATTGGTAGAAAGGACAGTGTGTCCTTTTGACGATAACCACAGTACATTAAAATGGAGAGATGAGCAGTTGTGATAGCCTCTAAGATAAGACAGAAAAGAAAATGTCTACATAAATAAATGAGAAGGAAATGAGAACAGCGAGGTCCTTCTATTTAACAAAACGAAGCTAGGCACCAAAATGATCAAGTGAGCAGATACTTTAATACCAGAAGAGCCTGTGAGAGAGGCTCGGGTGGTGGAGACAGGACAAAAGCTTTACCTTTTAAGCAAGACAGACACTGGCCTCCTGACCACTTAGATCTTCAACATATTCAGATTTAATATAGGAACTATTAAATGTTCAGATAATAAAAACATCTTAAGGCAGCAAACAGCCACTATGAAGATGGAGAAGTCAGATTCAACTTGTAGGCGAAATCTATGAATAAACAATCATGAAACTTTAATTCTAGATGAAGCTATGCCCTACAAAGGTGTTTTCATGTCAAATAGTGCTTATGATAGCTGAACATTAAATGAATAAAGATTTAGAGTATTCTTAAGGATTTAAAACAATCTTTCCATTAGTTTGGAATGGAAATGGGAAAGGTAACAATAGTTCTTTTAACAGCAACAAATTTATGCAATATTCTATAGCTAGGTATATAGTTTTAGATATATTAAGTTGTTTTTTTTTTCATTGTCCCTATTTCTCATTCTTTAAGACAAGATAAAACACAGCTTAGAAAAGATACCTGTAAAAGATACAAAATGTACATAGAATTTTTTAACGGAATAATAAGAATACAAACAACTCTATTCAAAAGTGGGCTGGAGATCCAAGTGGCCATATCTTGGAAGATGCCATACAGGTGGTAAAGGGGCATGGGCAAGGATGCTCCATATTGTCTTCTGCTAGAGAGTTGCTAATTAAAAACAAAGCCACACAGCCATTGGAATGACCAAGATTCGATACACTGACATTAACAAATGCTCTTGAGAGAAGGAAGCAGCAGGTTATTTGTTGATGGCTGGTAGAGAGGCAAAGCGATACACAATCTCGTACTATGCTAAACATATGCTTCTGCAGTCCATTCATCTTGTTCCTTGGTATTTACCCAACTGAAACCAAATGCCGCCATCACACAAAACCCTGACCATAAATGTTTATATTAGTTTTCTGCAATTGTGAATAGATGCACACAGTGTGGTACAACCAAGCAGTGAAGTATTATTCATGCTGAAATTGAACAGGCCTTCGGGGCATGAAAAGATAGGGAGAAACGTAAGTGCCCATCACTGAGTGAAGTAGGGCAATCTGAGAAGGCTGGACATCCCAGGATTCCACAATGACAATCCAGGACCTGCAAAAACTCTGGGTCTCCTACAAATACCAGTGGATCTAGTATGCAGGAAATATTTTTAGGGCAGTGAAACCAATTAATCCATCAATGTGGACATACGTCACGTGCTTCTGTCCAAAAACTATCATGCTCACTAATGCACAGAGTGAATTGTGGCAGTGAGTCAATGCAGATTGATCGATTGTTGGTAATAAACACCTCACAGTGGTGAGTGGTGCTACCTGAGGATGCCCTGGATGTGTCAGGGCAGGCAGGATATAGGAAAAGCTCATTCCTTCTTCCTCTGCTTGTTAAAAACCTGAAATGGCTCTAAAATAGCAATTATACTCATTTTAAAAGGAATGATTCATAACCACAGGACACAATGTGTGATTCTCTTGATGAACACCCAAGAACAGCCAGTGGTGATGCAAACTATGATTTGGTTTCTGCTGAGAGAACTGACTAGAAGGGTTGTTCTTCTCAAGATATTGGTCACCTTCTATTCCTTGATTTGACTGATAACAAGCACCTTGTGAATATTGATAGAGATTCATGTTATTGGTGCCATTTTGTGTCTGTAATATATCTCAAAGCCTTAGTATAAAGCATGTGTAAGTCAAGGGGGGGGAAAAACCCTAACTATAGCCTTAAATTTGGTTTCCTGGGAATCATTTGTTTTCTTGAGGGGTGGGATGGGGGAGAAGAAATTCATTGCTTTTACATTTATAAAAAATAATAAAACATTGATGGATTAGTTATAACTTAGTCTAAAAAGAGAAAAAGTATTTAAAAGAGAATTTAATCTAGTGAAATAGTGACACAATGGATGGGAGACCTGGGAGCTACGCTGGCGTCTTGGTTACTCTTCTGTTGGTGTGCAGAGATACCATGACCGAGGCAAAGTATTTAATGTGGATTTCATGGATGGCTCTAGAAGCTTAGAATCTATGATCATCATGCTGGGAAGCATGGCAGCAGGCAGGAAGACATTTTGCTGGAGCGATAGCTTACTTTTTGAGACAACAACCAAGAGGCCAAGAGAGCAACTGGGATGGTATGGATGTTTGAAAACTTCAGACCCACCTCAAGAGACAGTGACACATTTCCTCCAACAAGGCCACACTTCTTAATCCTTCCCAACCAGCCTCATCGACTAGGGATTCAAACATTCAAACATACAAGCTTATGGAGCCGTTTTCATTCAAACCACCACAACTGGGGATTGCGAAGCAACCTCATGGTACAGTAGCAGTAGGAAGCTATAGACACTGACATTCACAGTTCTTAAGGACAAAGGAAGAGGTGGTGTCACTGGATGTCAGGATTAAAAGTCACGAGGGGAAACTGGTGTCGATAACTGGAATAAATTATAGCCCAACAGGTGACAGTCCCCATTGTAGATAGCACCAGACAAAACCAGTAATGGCCCTGAAGATAAAGATGGATACAGACAGACACAACTGCAGAATAAAGAGCTCAGAGACATATTTCTCATTTTGATTTTCTTTTCTAGAATAAGGGCTACATGAGGCAAATTGATTTTTGAAATGTACTCAGTTTAGCTCTTGGGAATTACAGCAAACAAATCTCTTGAAAATAAAGGAAATCACGAGGTTAGCTCTAAATCTAATCTCAGTAAAGAAAATTCATACACAGTTAAGAATACGGGAGAATCTTTTGTTTTCATTTTGAAGTTAATCAAAGTAACAAAGGGTATCTTGGTGGCTGGAAGCAGTCTTTTTGTAATACACATGATTTTGATCTTTTCTCTCATTTACTTAAAGTGGATGAAGACTCTAAATCTGATTTTTAATCAAAGCTGTTTTTAGACATGCCATAATGTCACTTTGACTTATACTGTATTTTCACTGTTTTTAAAATGATTGAACAGTTTTCACTTGCATAAGTTTTAACGTGGGAAGGAAGCACGGACACCTATTGGATTAGACTTAGACAATGATAGGTACCCTCTCAGTCGCATTGCTTAGTTAAGAGCTAGACATGATTCTGTTCTGATGTCCTGGACATGGCCACTTCTAAAAGTAGATAATAAAGCAAACACTACTACTTTGAAAGCTGGTTTTAGGCTGAAGTAGGAATTCACAACATGAGCCCCACTCAACTTTCTGATCCTCCTCTGTCCTGCCGAAGACTAACAACAGCAGATTTCAGGAAAACTCTATATAACTAAGTTGCTATCATTGCCTTTTGTAGCACTGAAGGGTCATTACATTTGATAATCCAACATTGATTTGTTTTATTTTTTTATTTTATTTTATTTCATATCTAGACAAAACAAACCTTTCTCAGTTTTTCTCTCTCTCTGTTTTATTGTATAAAGCACTGCAAGATTTAGTTTACCTGACCTTAATTGCTCTCCACTTCTAATTTAGACAATTTAAAATCCCCCAACAGGAAGCTTCTAAAATTACTTAGCTCCCACATTGACATGCTAGTATGCCAACGTAACCACCCCCACTTTCTTTAGCTATCTGTCACTATAACCTGGATGTCTGCTACCTCATCCTGATAATAATAACAAAAGTAAAAAAAGAAAAAGAAGAAAAAAATAGGTAATTTCTAGAATAGGAGCTCTATTCTATTCAAATAGACTGGAACTATTTATATTGTTTAAATTGTTTATAATTGCGGGTTTTTCTCCATTATAAGTCATTTCTCACCTAAATCCAGTTCAGATAGTTTCTGTTAACAGGAAGAAAGCAGAAGCAAAGAAATAGTCTTTAATGGGAATTCAGTGAAAGGACAGAGCTGAATGAAAGATGCTGATACTCTTTAAGCCCGTTTTTATGCAAAGAGGAAAAGCACACTTTGAGAGATTAAAACATGCTGGTCCTGACATTGTTGTCGCAAGCACTCACCTAAAACGCAATGAAGAAACAGCATGAGCTTTGCAGAACCATCTATTTTGTTTTCTTTGGAATAGCAGTTGGTTGTGGCATTTGCAGACTTCCCAAGTGCTTCCAGGGGCTTTCAAATCCTAGTTCTCTGTAATGAAAAAAAAACCACACCTGTATTGAGCTATTTACGGTAACACATTTATTTTAGAAACAGGGGCCTGAGTTAAAAGTTCCAGAATGTAGGCCTCTTACAAACCCTTCTACATTATTAACAATTTGGAATACCCTCCTAAGAAGCTCATCTTTCATTTACCCCAAGACAAATGGACTTTTTATTCTAGCAGATCTCTTACAGAGGAGGATGGCCAGGCCTGGAGGCATGAAGTCACCATCCAGGATAAAGCAGCTGGTTAGCAACGACCACAGTTCTTAATATAGCCCTTTATTTTCAGTTGATTAAGAGTGAGAGATGAGAGAACATGGGTTCTTCTGTTTTCTGAATAGGCAATTTTCTAGAATATTGCACCATCATAATTTCGACTAAAGCCAAGGAAATTGCTGCGGAGGTCAGATGTCTCAGAATAACATGTTCTCGGAGAGTGTAAGCTCCAGAAGTTTTAAATAGATATTCCACAGGAGCTGACAAAACAAAGGGAGCCTTAAGTTTTTTTAATAATCCATATGGTTATTGTGATACAGAATAATCATATATAAACAGTAAGCAGTTCTTGTCAGTGAGTGTTTTTCAGAGATTTTTGCTTTCTGAGAGAATTTACAGATTAGGAATAAGAGAGAGGAGCACCCAATGTCTAAGGTTCCCTGAGCCTTGCCCTGGGAGTGACCCAGGTATACTACATGTGTCTCCATCAATATCTCTTCCCCAACATTTTTCTCCACCTTATTTTCTGTATCACTTTTTTTCTCTGTCCATGGCTGACATTATTACTCTAGGTGCGTTATGATTGGAGCATCAGAAATCTGAAGCTCTGCAGTCCATGCATTCCGATAAAGCAAGGGAGTAAAGAGAAGGGCAGAAAGTGTGTAATGAGAGTGCAGATGGAAAGGGAAGCGGAGAAAGGATCCCGGAGGATGTCGGGTGCCTTCTGTCCCCAGTGCCAAACCTCTAGTTTCCTCTTCAACTTTCTTTTTTCTTTTCTTTTTTTTATTGAGTAATTATTTATTACAATTTATTCACTTTGTATCCCAGCTGTAGTTCCCTCCCTCATCTCCTCCTTTTCCCACTCTCCCTCTCTCTTCCTCTTCTACCCACGCCCCTCCCCTAGTCCACTGATAGGGGAGCTCCTCCTCCCCTACTATCTGACCCTAGCCTATCAGGTCTCAACAGGACTAGCTCATCCTCTTCTTCTGTGGCCTGGCAAGGCTGCCCACTCAGGGGGAAGTGATCAAAGAGCCAACCACTAAGTCTATGTCAGAGACAGCTCCTGCTCTGACCCACATGGAGACTGAGCTGCCTGTATTCTACATCTGAGCAGGGGTCTAGGTCCTCTCCATGCATGGTCCTTGGCTAGAGCATCAGTCTCTGCAGGGCCCCTTGGGCCCAGATTTTTTGGCTTTGTTGGTCTCCTTGTGGGGCTCCTGTCCCCTCCCTCCAGGTCTTTCTATCTCACTCTTCTTCCATAAGATTCCCTGCACTCTGCCCAAAGTTTGGCTATGAATCTCAGTATCTGCTTCAACCTTTCTGGGTAGATTCTTTCAGAGGCCTTCTGTGGTGGGCTCCTCTCCTGTTCTCTGTCTTTTCCTGCTTCTGATGTCTGTACTGTTGGTACTTCTGAATGAGGATTAAGCATCTTCAATAGGGTCCTTTTTGCTTTTTAGCTTCTTAAGGACTATAGATTTTAATATGTTTATCGTATATTATATGTCTAATATCCACTTATAAGTGAGTATATACCATGTGTGTCTTTCTGCTTCTGGGTTGCCTCACTCAGAATGAGCTTTTCTAGATCTCATCATTTGCTTGCAAATTTCATGATTTCCTTCTCTTTAATTGCTGAGTAGTTCCATTGTGTAAATGTACCACAATTTCTGTATCCATTCCTCAGTTGTGGGATATCTGAGTTGTTTCCAGATTCTGGTTATCATGAATAAAAATGCTATGAACATAGTGGAGCAAATGTTCTTGTTGTATGGTTAAGCATCTTTCAGATATATGCCCAGGAGTGGTATAGCTGGATCTTGAGGTAGCACTATTCCTAATATTCTGAAAAAGCATCAGATTGATTTTCAAAGTGGTTGTATAAGTTTACATTCCCACCATCAATGGAGGAGGGTTCCCCTTTCTCCAAATCCTCTCCAGCATGTGTTGTCACTTGAGTTTTTGATCTTATTACGTTCTGAGTAGACCCAATCTGGCATTATTTGAATTTAATGAGTTACCACAGTTGAACTATTTTGCGATTTTTCTTGTTTTGTTTTCTTTAAGTACATGCCTTAAGTATTTTTGTGAAAATTGGTATTTGGATGGGGTAATAGTTTCCATGCATTTGGAAATTATCTACATATTAAAATATAATTCCTGATCTCATTAAAAATACTGCTTCAAACCACAGGATGAGGAGATAAATGGAAACTTAGAGCCCACTCTTGCATTTTATGTATAACTCATGCATATGCATGCACACACACACACAAACACACACACACAATCACATATTTCATACTCACACATAGATACTTGAGTTTATACATAGCTTTAAGTGACAATGTAGTGTCACTAATGACTTCTAAGGGTCCTGTTTCTGGCTATTTCTCTTCTCTGTAGGCTGAGTTGCTTTGTACGTTTGTTTTTCTCTTTGGTCCTTTGTCACCTCTGATTGCAGCAGATTCAAAAGGAGACCAGGCAGCATTCACCTGGAGTCGCTGTGGTGAGGTATCTCACAGGTGGCTCACCTTGACTGAGATTCATAGCTTTAATAAAACTTCTACTTTGGATGATATGCTGATTGCAAGATAGCTTTAGTATTTTCCATTCTTCTTCCACCACGAAGTGGAAAATGCTTTAGCCTGCATCTCAGGGACAGTGATTAAATACCAGTGTCTAATGTAGCAATAGATCCATCTCTGCTATTACTGACTTCCTGTCCCTGTGGCTCACCCAGCATGTGCAGAATTGAATGCAGACAATTCTTTTCACTCTTGAACCTGAGAGTGGCTTCCTCCCAAGTCACTGTGAATTAAAGTCATCAATCCTATTCCCTGGTATGCTGAAACCTTCAGGACATTGAAAAACAGCCTTCCCACATGAGTAGTACATAGAAATAGAAAATGATACCTTTGTTTCTTCATATTTTTATTTAAATTATAGGTCAGCTAACTTAAATTCTAGGTTGTCTAACTCAGAAGCTCAGACATTCTAGTGTGAGTAGAAGTTAAAATTTACTGTTAGGACATCAAATAAAAATACCGTCTTCTGCTCTGGAGAGATGTTTCAGAAGTTGAGACCCTTTTACTGGTCATGGAGAGGCTCCAAGTTTAGTTTCCAGAATCTGCATTGGGGAGTTCACAAACCCTGTAACTCAAGTTCAGTGTGATCTTATACCATCTTCTAACATCTACAGGCACCTTCACACACGTAGTACACATATATTCACTCAGGCACACGTACACAGACATGAGATGAAATGAATACTATCTCTTTTACTTAGCTCTCTAGGAAATTCCTAGTCAAGGTTCAGGTTGGAGTCAGAAGTCAGTATCTTACCACAGCCTGCCACAAGAGAAACATTCATTCTGTAAACTTTAATGCCCTATCTTAGGCATATGGTAATGAAGAAAGCACAGAACAATGGCTCATATACAATAGGCTTATAGAAACAGTTGCTACACGAAAAAACAAATCAGTGAGTAAATGTATAACTAAGGTTATCATCAACTTTAAAGCCAAGGAAAGAATTTTTTTATTACAAATATTTGCAGGTCCAATATAATTATATGATAATATTTATTCATATATATGTATATGTATATATATATATGTATATATATATATATATATATATATCCCAGATATAAATCGAAGTAGAAAAAAATGTATCATTAGGTAACAAAGATGTTGTAAAGGAGAAAGTCCTCTATCATTCTCATGTTAAAATTTTTATAACTACTGGACCAGTCTTCTTTATCTTTGTTAATTTGTACGAATAATATCATCGCAATGTGATGGAGTCACATTGGAAAATAATGAGGAGCTCAAAGAGGCATTTATATGCTTTCCTTGTAATGCAGGGATAGGTGGCCTAAGAAATGAAATCTTTAGGGCATACCCTACAGGCTCTTCTTTCTCTTAGTTATGCTTAGGAGATTGGAAATCATATGGTCTTTTTTTTTTTTTTTTTTTAGAATTCAGAGGTAAATATAGGAAGCAAGTGCAGAACACCCAATAAATCAGACCAGAAAAGAAAATCCTTACACCACATAATAATCAGAACAGTAAATATACAGAACAAAGAAAAAATACTAAAAGCTGCAAGGGAAAAAGGCTAAGTAACACATAATGGCAAACCCATCAGAATCACACCTGACTTCTCAACAGAGACTATGAAAGCCAGAAAGGCCTGGACGGATATCATGCAGACCCTACGAGAACACAGATGTCAGCCCAGGCTACTATACCCAGTAAAACTCTCAGTCCTCATAGATGGAGAAAACAAGATATTCAATGACAAAAACAAATTTCAACAATACCTACACACAAATCCAGTGTTACAGAAGACACTAGAAGGGAAAATACAACCCAAGAAGACTACTTTCAGGAAAACACAGGAAATATTTAACCTCACTACAGCAAAACAAAAAGTAACAAAGCACACAAACTTACTACCATAGCCAATATCAAAATCAAAGGCTCTAAAACCGCTGGTCATTAATCTCTCTCAACATCAATGGACTCAATTCTCCAATAAAAAGACACAGATTAACAGAATGGATACATAAACAAGACCCCAAAATCTGTTACATACAAGAAACACACCTAACTCACAAAGATAGACATTACTTGAGGGTAAAGGGCTGGAAGACGGTTTCCAAGCCAATGGACCCAAGAAACAAGCAGGAGTAGCCATTCTAATATCAGATAAAATAGACTTTCAACCAAATTTAATCAAAAGAGATGGGTAAAGACACTTCATACATATCAAGGGAAATTCCACCAGGAAGACATCACAATCCTGAACATCTATGCCCCAAATACAAAGGTACCCACATTTGTAAAAAAAAAAAAAAAAAAAAAAAAACATTAATAAAACTTAAACCACACATAGGTCCCCACACATCAATAGTGGAAGACTTCAACACCTCACTCTCAACAAAAGACAGGTCAACAAAACAGAAATTAAACAAAGAAACAACAACTCTGACAGAGGTCATGCATCAAAAGGACCTAACAGACATCTACAGAACCTTACACCCAAACACAAAAGAATTTACCTTCTTTCCAGCACCTCATGGAACCTTCTCCAAGATATAATAATGCCCTATGGGAGCTACAGGGGGGATACAAAGCAAATAAACTAATTAATAAAAATAAAAATAATTAAAAAAGAATAAGAGGTAAATACAGGAAGCGAGTGTAGATCTACAGCCACTGTAGAAGCAATAGCTATGTATCTGAATAATTTCTAAATTAGAAAACAGGCCCTACTTTTTCAAAGTGACCCTAGGTTGCTGTATTTACAGACTGCATGGTACCACCCCAGGCAAAAGCTGAACTTGGAAGTCTTGATAATGCTCTTCTGAAAACAGAGCATCAGGAAATATCAGCAATGAATTTGAATATTTTGAATTTGAATTTTGAATTTGAATATTTCAGCAATGAAGGTGCAGGAGGAAAAGAAAAGTTTAGGTCTGAAAGGTCCTTGAGTTCCTTTTCTGATGTTTCAGACTCAGAAGACAGTAATTTATTTCAGTCTTTATCACTTTTAACTTGGCTTCAGCTTTCTGAATGAAAGTGTCAGTCTAATCCAATGGATTTCAACAAAGGATTTTTTTTTTATTACTGGGGACATTTGGCCATATCTGGTGTCGTTTTGGATTTGTTAATGGGTACATATAGTATATAACATTTAGAGGCCAGAGTGCTACTGAACCCTTTCAATGTACAGCAAAGCCCCATGATGCAGTTAAAAACATGCAATTACTAGGTTAAGGAACTCTGGTCTAGATCATTCAAGTTCCTTTTTGTCTGATCGTGATTTTGTAAGTCCACCACAGATCCTACTCAGATTCGTGAATTTGCACAAAGGAAGCCTGATTCTCTTTCTGAAATTTCCTCAAACTCCCCAATCCATACTAAGGTTCACCTTGTAGCTCCGAGCTCTCTCTGTATACCTCCTTTATGCTCCAGAACATCTTGTTCCTAACATGCCCTTGAGTTCCTGTACCTGTTAACATTATTATTATGAATCATTGCCTTGGGCTTCTTTCCTTTCTCCCTTCCTTCCTCCCTCCCTCTCTCCCTCCCTCCCTCCCTTCCTTCCTTCTTCCCTTCTTTCCTTTGAAACAGGGTCTCAACAACGTTGCCTCGATTGGCCTAGAACTCTCTATGTAGACCAGGTTGACCTCAAACTCACAGAGATCTCTGTGCCTTTACTTCTCTAGTGTTAGGATTAAAGGTGTGCATCTCCACTTCTTTTTTTTTAATTGAAAATACATTCTTTCCTTATACAATACACCCCAAATATATTTCTCTCCCCTCCACTCCTCCTAGCTATCCCCACCTCTCCTCATCCCTCTCCACTCTCTCTGTTTGCTCTTCAGAAAAGCAGGGGCTTCTAAAAGACAACCGCCAGACAGGACAAAACAAGATACAGTAAGACAAGGCAAAAGCCCTCCTATTGAGGCTGGACAAGGCCAGCCAATAGGAGGAAAAGAGTCTTAGATCAGGCAAAAGAGTTAGAGATACACTCGCTCCCACTGTTAGGAGTCCCATACAAAACAAAACAAAACAAAACAAAACAACAACAACAAGCTAACAGACATATGCAGAGGACCTGAGGCAGGCCCATGCAGGCCTCACACTCACTGCTTCAGTCTCTGAGCTCATGATTGGTTAAGTGGGTCATATTCTCCTGGTGTTCTTCATCCCCTCTGACTCCTATAGTCTTTCCTCCCCCTCTTCCATGGGATGCAGTGAAAACTTCCTGGAATGTGCGAGGGTGACCTTAGTGTGGACCCCACATAGTAGAGGATATAGAGTCTGAACTGGCCATCTGTGGTAGCCAGGCCTGGCTTTCAGGAGGGGCACCAGCACTTCTTATCCCTTCATATTAAGGGCAGTGACTTCCTCATCAATTTCTTCTCCATCATTGCCAGCACAGCATCTAAACTGACTTCCTTTTGTCCTTTTTTTTTTTTTAATTCCATTTTGAGACAAGATCTTCCTGTGGCTCTCTTATTGGCCTAGTACTTACTGTGCAGCTCACGATGGCCTCAGACTTATAATCCTGTTGCCCCAATCTCTCAGGTGCAAGGATTACAGGTTTGAATGGCCACACTTTGCTTACCAATCCTCTTTAATGACGAATTATTTTCACCAGTAACTACTGACTGATGATGGAAGAATTGGTGTACTTCCCAGGCTCCTTCTCAGAGTTGTGAAATTTATTCAAATCATTTCACCTGATTTTTTTTTTTTAACAATTCCCAACTGGGAGCAACAGTGTGATGGTATTGAATTCATAACCCTTGGTTTAAAGTTATTGTCATGTCAGACACAAGGATATTATGCTAAAATCAGGTAGAGGATTCTGTCAAATGGACCTTTCAGGATGCTTGCAAATTGAAGGTAACATTGGCTCTTAGAGACATTGGGGTATCCTTTCTATCTCGAAGCTCAGATCACAAGCCAGGAAGGTCTCTGCTGTTGGCAAAGTTCATGTTATGGGCAGAAACCTTTGACTTCAAGCTCCTAGGAGGAAGGGTGGGTGGCTGTTATGGTAGAGCTGTTTAGCTCTTGCATGGCTGTTATGGAAGACGAACTCAAAGCGCAGGGGTCTTCACCTGGGAGATTATACTTGCTGACCAGAGCACTGCAGGGACTGACTATAGCTTCGTGGGTGCTGGTGTGGCTCCATCTCATTTCTGTGACATTTTTATGTCATGGACAGACAATCAGGGAACTTAATTGAAGCACAGAGGCAGAAACATTTAACATCTGGGATGTTTTTTCTATCAAAACAGCTCATTTCCATGTTCATAGCAGCTCTATTTGTAATTGCCAGAAGCTGGAAACAGCCCAGATGTTCCTCAACTGAGGAATGGATACAGAAATTGTGGTACATCTAAACAATGGAATACTAGTCAGCAATTAAAAACAAGGAAATCATGAATTTTGCAGGCAAATGGTGGGGACTAGAAAAGATCATCCTGAGTGAGGTATCCCAGAAGCAGAAAGACACACATGGTATATACTCACTTATAACTGGATATTAGACATATGATATAGGATAAACATACTAAAATCTGTTCACCTAAAGAAGCTAATCAAAAATGAGGACCCTGAGTAAGATGATCAATATTCACTCAAAAAGGCAAATGGGATGGACATGGGAAGAGGGAGAAAGCAGGGAACAGGACAGGAATCTACCACAGAGGGCCTCTGAAAGACTCTACCCTACAGGGTATCAAAGCAGATGCTAAGACTCATAGCCAAACTTTGGGCAGAGTGCAGGGAATCTTATGAAAGAAGGTGGAGATAGAGAGACCTGGAGGGGACAGGAGCTTCACAAGGAGAGCAACAGTACCAGAAAATTTGGGCCCAGGGGTCTTTTCTGAGACTGATATTTCAACCAAGGATCATTCATGGAGATAACCTAGAACCCTTGTGTGGATATAGCCCATGGCAACTCAGTGACCAAGTGGGTTCCCTAGTGATGGAATCAGAGACTTTTTGACATGAACTCAGTGGCTGGCTCTTTGATCACATCCCCCTGATGGGGGAGCAGCCTTACCAGGAGAAATAAGAAGACAATGCAGCCAGTCCTGATGAGACCTGATAGACTAGGGTCAGATGGAAGGGGAGGAGGACCTCCCGTATCAGTGGACTGGAGGAGGGACATGGGAAGAGAAGAAGGGAGGGTGGGATTGGAAGGAGAAGAGGGAGGAGGCTACAACTGGGATACAAAGTGAATAAGCTGTAATTAATAAAAAAAATCTCATGATAACAGAAGCACAGGTAGAATTCATCCTTGTAAAAATCTAGATGCTTGCACAAGGGAAGCAGAGCCACTGGGTTACCTCCCTAATCAATGGCCTTCCTCAGTCCCTGTAAGACTGAAGGCAGCAAGAAGATACTTGAACAAGTATAAAGCAGTGTAAACTTCACTTTTACTATTGCTGTTTTAGCAACAAGAATAAAGAAAAATCATGCTTAGTTACTTCAGGTACAGTAAGATAAGTCAGAAAGCAACATCTGGACAAAAAAAAAAAGCTGTCATAAAGAATGTACATGTATGTAGTTAATGCAGGAGATTTAACACCAGAAATTCAAATGTCCAAGGTCTGCAGACATGCATTAACTCTCAATAACCGTAATGACTTGCCTGTCAGCTTCTCTTCAGCTGAGTATTCTGTTAGCTGCTTTAAAGGTGCTAAGCAGGGAACAGCAGAATGGAAAGGAAGTGACTGCTGTTTCCTGCACAGAGTCCCTTCTCCACTCCACTCTTTTCTGAGTTTCTCTCCATTGCCTTTTGCTGTTAGGCTAAGGCAGCGGCTTACCTAGGTATCTGCATTTGAGAGGGCATCACCTTTTTGTTATACATTCCCTACAGCATTCCTGGGCAACTTCTGCAGAGATGGTCGGCTGCTAAGAACTCACCTAAGATGGATCTGAGAAGTCAGATGGATCTTCCCTTTACACAAATGAAAACTGTAAAAATACTGCTACTCAACTAATTGAAAATTAAATTAATTTAAAAATGGAACATGAGATGGCAGAAAACATACAGAGTTAAGTTTTTAAAATCACAGCAAATTTTCATTGTAGAAATATGCAAATGTGATAAATTTCAAAAACGGTACCACATTTACTCCTGAGGAAATGCCTATGAAGAGTTTGCACATTTCAATTTTTTCCCCCACACATGTTTCATATACATGTGTGGGTTTGTATGGCTATACTGACAAATATGAATATACACACCAATGCATGACACATAGCTTTATGTCATAGTAAGGGATTATTTTGTGGTATAGTCATCATCATCATTATTTACGATTTATTGACTTCGTATCCCGGTTGTAGGCCCCTGCCTCATCTTCTCCCAGTCCCACCCTCTCTCCCTCTTCTGCCCCCATTCCTTTCTCCTAGTCTACTGATAGGGGAAGTCCTCCTCCCCTACTGTCTGACCCTAGCTTATCAGGTCCCATCAGGATTGCCTGGATCCTCTTCCTCTGTGGGTTGGCTAGGTCACTCCACCACAGAGAGGTGATCAAAGAGCAGGCAACTGAATTTATGTCAGAGATCGTCTCTTCTCCCTTTAGAAGGGAACCCACATGGAGACTGAGTTGTCTATGGCCTACACCTGAGCACGGGGTCTAGGTCTTCTCTATGCAAGGTCTTTGGTTGATGCATCAGTCTCTGCAGGCCCCCCTGGTCCCAGATTTTTATGGCTATTTTGGTCTCCATGTGGGGCTCCTCTCTTCTCCAGGTCATTCTATATCCCCTTTCTTCCGTAAGATTCCCTGCACTCTGCCCAGTTTGGCTGTGAGTCTCTGATCTGCTTCGATCCCCTGCTGAGTGGAGTCTTTCAGAGGACATCTGTGGTAGGCTTCCATCCTTTTCCCTCTCTTCTACCACTTCTGATGTCTCTCCTGTTTTTCCTTCTGAGTGAAAATTAGGCATCTTCCCTAGGGTGGTCCTTGTTGTTTAGCTTCTTTAGGTCTGTAGATTTTAATATGTTTAGCCTATATTTATTATATGAGATGGCATATACTCACTTATAAGTGGATATTAGCCATATAATATAGGACAAACATACTAAGGGATTTTAATGCACATAAAATTTATTTTTTACATCTCATATTTACTAGTGATTTATATATATTCAACACAAATATTTTCTCTTTGTGACATGAGATTATTTTTATTAAAGGTTATAATAAATGTAAGATGTGCACTTCTTTATTTTATCCTTACACATTATAATACATTTATGCAGAGTGCATTTCAGTTCTATTTTACCTTGATAAGAATGCTTATTTTATAATAGAAACTTATAAAGTCTAAACCTGTGTATCTCAAAACATCAGAAAAAAACAGGGGCTGTTTTCTCCAAAAACATTGTTTAAAACGCTGATTACCTTGTTTTGTGTTCTTTAAAACAGACTTATCTGTTTATTCATATGTGTCTGTGTGAGTCATGTGTAGGTACTGCATTAGAGGCTCATGTGCCTAACTGAGGGTGAGGAGGCCGGAAGAAAGTATTCTCCTTTATCACTCTATCAGTCTCTGCTTGTCCTTCTAGGGACCTTTTCGTTTTGAGGATGGGAGCCAGCAAGCCCCAAAGGTCCTCCTTTATTTTCAGGAAAGCCCAGCTAGTTATGCAGGTGCTGGGATCTGAACTCTGGTCCTTGCGATTGCAGAAGAAGCCATCTTAACTGCTGAGGCATCTCCCCAGCCTCTTGTCACGCTTGTGTATTACGGAACACACGCTTATAAGAATAGTGGAAGTCTCATTTGCTTCCATAAAATATCAAATTTATCTATCTTCAGTTTTCTTAAGATTAGAATCTTTTATGAAGGACAATGTGAACCTAGTGCTGCCAAGAGCTTCCCATGGTGAGGAACTCATTAGGCCTTGAAATACCCCAGTGCTGAAATTAATTCCAGGCAAAGAAGAGAGATTAACTCACTTTATGTTGATTAGGAAAAAAATTATCTACCTCAGCCTTTTGTCTCTTGCTGCTCAGTACCACTCAAATTGATCCAAAAGAAAATTAAGGTGCATTTTGAACATTAAGAACCCGTGTGTCAAAGATTAGTCTAATTAATTTTTTAGAAGACGATTTTTTAATTAGCCACATACAGGTACAACACATACTCTATTGAAATCTCCTGGTAAAATGTGACCTTCAAATCTTGCTCAGAGTTTATGTCTGTCCCACTGACAGAGAAGTTCATAACATTCTTCCAAGAGATTGGTGCCACAGTTTGACCTAGTAAAACCATGTTTTGATTTTGCCATCATGTAACTATCAAAACAATTCAAAACAAAGGAAGAAAGGAAGGAAGGAAGGGATGAGAATCTTATAAAGTTGATTATAGAAATGTAAAACAAAATTTAAAATAAAAATTATTTTATTAAACATTTTATCAGTTATAGTAGTGGCATTAAATAAGGATAGGGGAAGCCTGTAATTCTAGCACTCAGGGAGGCAGAGGCAGGCAGATCTCTGTGAGTTCAAGGCCAGCCTGCTCTACAAAGCAAGTCCAGGAGAGATAAGGCTACAATGCTACCCTATCTTGAAACTTTCCCACCCAACAACAACAACCAACCAACCAAAATCTAACCAAACCAACCAACCAAACAAACAAACAAACAACAATAAAAAAAAAAAAAAACCAACAGGAGAGAAAAGTAGATGTTTGCATGCTCACTATGATACTTCCCACAAATAAAACAAGGTTTTGCCCAGCAACTGAATGAAAACAGATGCAGAGACTCACAGCCACACAACAGGTTGAGCTCAGGGAGTCTTGAGGAGGAGTGGGAGGAGGATTGAGGATTGCTGGAGGGGTTAAGAACTCCAGAAAAAGACCTACACAGATAACTAACCTGGGCCCATAGGACTCACAGAGACTGAAGCACCAACCAAAGAGCATGCATGGGCTGGGCCTACACCCCTACACCTATGCAGCAGGTGTGCAGCTTGGCCATCATGTGGGTTCCCTAACAGTGGTCGTAGTGGCTGTCTCTGACTCTCTTGTCTGCCTTTGGATCTCTTTCCCTTAGCGGGGCTGTGTTGTCTGGACTCACTGGAAATGATGCTCTTAGTCCTCCTATAACTTGAGGTGCCAGGGTGGGCTGGTGCCTCTTTAGCGTCCTCCTATTCTCAGAGAAGGGGAAGAGGGAATAGAGGGAAGGGGGTGTGAGGGTGGGGCTGGGGAGGAATGGAGGGAGGGGCCTGCAATCAGGCTGTAAAGTGATTGAATAAATTAATGAAAACATAAATTAAACTTGTGCTGAACAAAAGGGATTCCATGGAGTTGTAAACCTGGAATCTTTTCATGATCTGCATAAAACTCAACCACAAAACTCATCCTCATAAAATGGCATGGGTGCATAATGGAACGGATAGATGCTTCAATTTTTGCGTCTTGCAAACGAGACTCTCATGATGTTGCTTGCATTTTATAGCTGGATTCACTGGGAGAAATGTACTTATGTGCAGAATATGGGTAGGTATTTTCTTAGACAAGGAACTGATTTTTTGTGGAAGTCACAGAATGAAAGCACATTAATTCTTGGCTTTTGTTCAGCCCTTGTATTCCAGCACTTTATTTCTGGGTGGACTGGTGGCCTTGTATTTACTGTGTGCCTGAGTCTCTCACCTGATGGAAAAGATGGGTGTGAGCTATCACTTTCATGTGATTCAGAGAAAACCATTCCTTTTAAAGGATGAAGAGTTTTGTTTTTTCCCCCCTTTTATTATGTCAGCAAACTGCTTTCCTACCTTTGGATTAAAGAATGTAATAACAAGGGCTCTTAAACATTTTGTTCTGAAGCCCTCAAAGAACCTCAGAAAATGGTTGCTATAGCTATCGTTATTTATCTTATTCTACATTAAAATTCATACATTAAAATTTTTATCTATAAATTCATTTATCTTTTTAAATTTTTTTTTCCAAAAGCAGAAAGTAAAATTCAAAATGTTTAGCTCATTTGTATTGGCAACCTTGAAGAAAATACTATCTATCCTATTTAGGTGAGTCTGATGTTCAGATTCATTTATGAAACAGCCATAATTATTTATAGTTGAAAACCTTCTAAATGTCTGGGTGGATGGAAGCTGCAGGACATTTCTTACGTTGAGGAGGCAAGGTGACTAACATGCTTCCCACTCTTACCATGATGCTTCCCCTGATGCGGTGAATAACCCCTCAAGCTCTGAGCTACAATAAACCCTTTCCCCTTTAAATTGCCTCCCATAGGGTATTTGATTACAGCCATGAGGAAAGTAACTCATAACAGAGAATGTCCACGGTCTTTTAAACTAACGCAGAAGCATGTTTACTTTATGAATAAATTTTTGTTCTTTGACAGTTTCATGCATATATATATATATATATATATATATATATATATATATATATATTATGCTCTGGCTATGACCCCCACCTCTCTCCAACCCCTGACAGACCCTTTCTCTTCCATACAAATCTCCTTCTTTCATACATGACTTCCTTGGGTTTAATTAGGGCTGTCCTTGTGACTCTGGATTGAGGACCAGCCATTGATTTTGACATAACGCTCATAGACACTCAACAACAGATTGCTTCTTGAGTTAGTCATAGCGTGCAATCTAAAAGCAGACTAAGAACTGTGTGATTCATTCCTTATGTGAAAATCTATAGTGGGTGACATAGTTTGTATAGATTTTCAGCCCGTGTATGATTATAGAAGATCATGCATTTGCCACTTGGAAAATATCAGTTCTCTCAGCACTACAAATATTCTAAATGCTGATAGAGTTCATTTTCAACAGTAAAAATTTATTTTTGTTAAAATCATCATTCGTTTTATCAGAAAGTGTTTCTAGAACTGGGAAATTGTCAAGCTTACTGCAGCAAAAGCAAGCTTTCCCCCAATCTTCTAATAGCCACTGGAGGTTTGAAGTCTATAATTGTCAGATATTTTTCATTTGATTTTTCCCCTGAAGTACTGAACTTACTTCAATTCTTTCCAATAAAGTATCTGTCAGATTTTCATTTTTGAATAATCATAGGCGGCCAGTTAGCCTCTCAAGTAAACGTGTTTTCTGTGTTAGAAGTGTCTTCCACAACTTATGCCACTACAATTATGCTTGAAGACAATGGCGATACCTCAACATATTTGAAAGTATTTCATGAACGCGTTGCATTTCCTCACAATTATCAAAAACTAGGCATTAAGGCTGCAAGATTTAATGAGACATCATTTTTGTTGTTGCTTGCTTTTTCTCTCTATTCATAGACAAGGTGACACCTTAATTTGTAATATGGTTCCCAGACTTTTACTCACGAATACTTTCATGTCATCAAGACAATGTCTACATAGTACAAAAGGAAAACACTAAGTTAGGTTATTGTTAAAGTTGTTCTATCATCAAGCAACTCTGGCTGCCTTTTGGAGACTTCCCTTGGAAAGCATTGCTTTAGAAGGAAGGGACATGTGTGGGTGGCTGAGTGGGTGCTCTGAGGTAGGACAGAGCCACTCACTGGTGACTCTTTTCTTATTGATTTAATCTCTACTCCTCTTTGAACAAGTGGTTTATCACCCCAATCCTCATTTCCCCCTACTGCACCTCTAAAGCAGGCTTTCTTCACTGAATTGTTTCCCAAGATTAAAAGTGATAGCATGATAATGTTAGCTGTGATTGCTAAGGTTTATACTAACACTTGCTGAGATGAGGAGACAGTGATGCAATCATCAGCTTTATTATCAGATTAAGAGCAGATACAAATAGCTGCTCTTGGGATTTGTTTATCTGACTCAGACTCAAGTTTACTTCTGACATTTCCACTGTGAGTGCCGGAACCATGAAGATACATTTGTCCCCTACTGTCCTGAATACAAACGTGACCCTTTGGCCCTTGTTTGTTGAGTTTTATATCGTCAACCGAGAAAATAATTTCTTGCAAGTTAAAGCTAGTAAAGACATACGGAATACTGCATTTTGACTCCTCTCTTAGTCTTCCAGCCCTGACCTGACGTCTGTCACACCAGGTTTAGGGAGCGGAAATGTTCAGGCGGTGACGGTGACCCTATCACAAGACAGGCAGAACACATGAGCTCCAGCCACCTCTTTTGTCAAAGGGCAAGAGCAAACTCCTCAGAAATGTCTTCCCTGAAATGTTGCCACCAGAGAGAGAAGATTCTAAGAGCATGTGCTGAGCTGGAGCGCAGGGCAGCAGTGTCTCACACCAGCACTGGAAGGAGCAGACAGAGCTTTGCATAAGCAGAGGAATTTGGTCTCAGCGATCAACTTACCCACCAACTAGAACAGTGTCAGTTAACTTGATCACGGTTTTAAGTATTTAACGGTATCTTAGTACTTACTAATTAATGGAGAGGAACTTAGATCCTTTGTTACAAAGTTTCACTTCAGCAAAAATATTTTTAGTATGGTAGAAATGAGATAAGTGTCTCAGGTTTCAAAAATCAAATTGAACTTTAATTATTTCAGTAATACAGTACTTCAGGGATCCTGGTGGCTCTGCTTCATTCAGATACTCTTGTCATCTTAGATCACTGTCTCCAAGGATTATATGCCTGTAGCTCAAACGCCAACATTCAAGGATGATTCCTGTTACATATTCGTTTCTTTGATGTTTCTTTTGATGTTTCCTTGACGCTGTAGGATAATTCAATGAACCAAGAGTTCTTGGTTATCCTTTCATTTTGAAAACAGCTTTTGGGATGAGAACATGTCAGTAGAAACAATTGAATGTGGATATTGTTACAGCGTCAGCTTTTCAGATGTGTTAGGTGCCCATTACTGGCATTCTGTCAAATGGTTCCCATGGGCATCATGGCCGTCCAGGGCCGTGAGCCAGTGGCCCTGACAATACCAATCACTTAATACATGGGAGAGAGTACACACTTTAAGAAAGCACCTGAAGAAGGAAGTGCTTTATTTTATTTTCCAGGTTAATTTAGAAGTAGTTAAACAGGTCGTCAATATCTACATTTGAATTTTGTGTGTGCGTTTGTGTAAGTTTGTGCATTTGAGTGACTTACAATCTATATTAAAATATTTACTCACATGGATTTCTCCCTTAACACGAAACATATGCAGTTGAAGAGCTGAAATGTCAGAAGGTAGCAATTACAAACGATACACCACTGTGCAAAGAGCTAGACGTGATCTAGCTAGATGAACCCACATGCCTCCTCGGTAGCGGAAATGTGGGCAGTTTGAATTAAGATCTCTCACAGTGAAAAGTCTATATCCATTCTCACTGATACAGTGCTGAATAATAGCTACCTTCATTGATAGCTCTGTGTATCCTGTATATTTTGAAATGATATTTTTGACAGATTAGGCTAGGGAATATTTGGTTAATTTCACTATTTCCTTTTACTTATTTAAATGTAGCTTCTAGGAAGCCATAGGATTCCATATATTTGTCACAGTTTTCTTCAGCAACATTGTGGGAGGTATTAGGTATTACCGTCTCCATTATAAACATACACACACACACACACACACGCACACACACACACACACACACACACGCAGACACAGCATGAATGTAGGTTAAAAAAACAACAACTATAATAGTGAGCCCTGAAAGCCAATGAGATAGCTCAGCAGGTGAAAGCTTTGTCACCTAAGCCTGGTGGCCTGTGTTCAATCTCTGGAACTCAAGGTGGAAAGAAAGAACTCACCACAGACAATTGTCCTCTGAACTCCACATGCATGCCAAGCACATGCATGCTGCCTCTCCTCCTTCTCATTCTCTTGCTCTCTCTCAAACAATAATAAATTAAATTAAACTAATAGCGGACACTAAAATACTAAGAGACTTCAGCATCCCATTTATGCTGTTAATTCAGAGAGCCCTGGTAAGCCAAAGGCCAGTGCAGACAGCCACCTTGAATTGCCAATAACCTCAGCTGTAGGTCCCAGCACAAAGAAGCATGTCCAATAACTCACTTAATTCACTTTGCTAAGAAGCAGAGGTTGCTGTTAGGATGCTAACAGCATGTTAAGACATGTTTTTCTTTTTCCTTCCTGCGCTTAGAAAAGAACACAGTGGGCTTTGTGGAAATGGCTTGGTGAAGCTTGCTAACATTTCCAGGTCTGGTTTAGGCTTGGGTGCTCTTGAGAAGGGTTTGCTTATGATGACTAAGACTATCATATACACTGAGCTAGACACTGAAGTCTCATAAGAGAAAAGTCTAGACCTGATTTGGCTATGGTCAGTGAGAAGTCACATGTTCTAGCTTTGCTTGACTGTTGATTTGAGAAGTGTGTGCTACTCAGTTGCAGCCCTGATTCTGTTTAGTGTCCAGAGGTACCCAGCTGCCTTCTCATGCCATGCTATGAGCCCAAGATTTTTAGCTCATTCAGCTTCTTTCATCTTTCCCACCATGTATGTACGTTGAGGATTTGGGAGTCCTGAAGGAGAAAAGAAACCAATTTGGGGCTTTGCCAAAGTCACCTACCTCCTATTATTAAATTTCTTTTGTTCATTTTAATATTAACTCTTGATTTTAATTACTATGAGCATGGCCAAAAGACAAATAACTGGGTAAAGGTACCATTCTTTTTATTTTTTATTTTATTAATTACAGTTTATTCACTTTGTATCCCACCTGTAGCTTCCCCCTCATCCCCTTCCAATCCCACTCTTCCTCCTTCTTTTCCTCCCATGCCCCTTCTCCAGTCCACTGATAGGGGAGGTTCTCCTCCCCTTCCTTCTGACTCTAGCCTATCAGGTCACATCAGGACTGGCAGCATTGTCTTCCTCTGTGGCCTGGTAAGGCTGCACCCCCCCTCCCCCGCGGGGGAGGTGATCAAAGAGCAGTACAATCAGTTCATGTCAGAGACAGTCCCTGTTCCCATTACTAGGAAACCCACTTGGACACTGAGCTGCCATGGGCTACATCTGTGCAGGGGTTCTAGATTTTCTCAATGAATGGTCCTTGGTTGGAGTATCAGTCTCAGAAAACACCCATGTGTTCAGAATTTTTGGTTCTGTTGCTCTCCTTGTGGAGCTCCTGTCCTCTCCAGTTATTTCTATCTCCCCTTCATATATATATGAAGATAAATTGCAGAGTGCTGTGCCTGAAAGAATGGAGTGAAATTCCACAGGATGTTCATCCAGACCCATGGACTGTCTCCACTCAGCCACAACCAAATAGCATCATTGTGTCTGTTAGGCTCAGAGACTATGATGGTCTCCAGGGAGAATTCTGAAGAACAGCTCACCACACTGTTTTATCTGCATCCTCCAACAGTGACATGTGAAAGTTCCTACGCTCGTTTGAAGCCATGCGATTATTTTTAAAATTAACTGGCTAATACTTCAAAGACTTTCCACAGATTTCTTTCTTGTTTAAACGTCACAAGTGGCACAATACAAACATTCACATAAATTATTAAAGTAGACAAAATACTTTCGCCGCTCTCATGGTGATCCATTTTGGATTCTTTCAGTTTTGACCCTGGAAGAAAATGTCCTGAAAATTTCAAGGAAAACTTGAAGCTTTTCTAAGTAAAAAATTAAAAGGCAGTTTTCCATGTAGTGAAGGTTTGCCTGGCATTTCTTACATAGCCCAGGCTGGTCTAGAACTTGTGGTCCTCCTGCATCAACTTCCCACATTCTAGGGTGATAGGTGTATACCACCATGGCTGACTTAAATATAAATTCTTGACAAGTGTTTCTCACTAATAAGAAAGTGCTCACATCTGGAACATACACAAAGGTTTAAGGAAGCTAAGATAAGCTCACAGTGTTTGTATAATAATGCCTTTAAATATCTGATTCCAATGGCTGGGATTAAAATAATATTGAGTAAAGCCATGCAAATATGGAAAGATTATGTAGAATATACATGGCTTCATTTCACTGCACTCTAAAATAACTGTATTTATAGTGATTTTAAAAAACAGATTTTTTTAACAAGCAGTGGAATTTTGTTTGCTTTATTCTAGACTTGTAACCAAGAAATGTAATGCTGTATACACTAAGATTTCACAGACTGTTAATAAAACTCCTTTGGAGGAAACAAACAGAAGTCACACTGTTGAAGGCCTTCTACCCATAGGATTTGAGCTCTGACATGGCTGGGGTGACTTCAGGGAGTGAGCAGAAGATGAGCTCCCTTGGTGCCTTGGATGCTCAGGAAAGGGTTAGAGATGACCAGCAGCTCATCGCTAGCCTTCTAGCACCCACTGCTTTTAAGAGAAGAGGAAACAACTCTTAGACATTTTAAATAGAAAGAGGCCCTCTCTTCTTGCAGTGCAATTTCCAGCATAGTTACGTACAGACGACTTAAAAAAATCCAAACTGCCCCATCATCATTGGCTTACCCAAGGGGAATAACTACAGCAAATGGCAGACTGCACCTTGCGAAGGCTGCCAGTCTGTGCTTAGTGCCTAGCATTTGGTAACTCTCTAAGGAGAAGTAAAATATGTGACGACTGAAATACGTGTATGAAATAAAAGAAACAAGAAAAAGCATCTATATGGAAGAAGCTTAAAAACTTTCTTCCTTGAGATTTGACATTTATTTTTTTTAATTTATTACAATTTATTCACTTTGTATCCCAGCTGTAGCTCCCTCCCTCAGCCCCTCCCAATTCTGCCCTCCCTTCCTCTTCTCCTCCATGCCTCTCTCCCAGTTCACTGATGGGGGGGTCCTCCTCCCCTTCCATCTATTCCTAGCTTATCAGGACTCATCAGGACTATCTGCATTGTCTTCCTCTGTGGCCTGATAAGGCTGCATCCCTCCCAGGAGGAGGTGTTCAAAGAGCCAGCCACTGACTGAGTTCATATCAGAGACAACCCCTGTTCCCCTCACTAGGATACCCACCTGGACACTGAGCTGCCATGGACTACATCTGTGCAGGGGTTCTAGGTTATCTTCATGAATGATCCTTGATTGGAGTATCAGTCTCAGAAAAGACCCCTGTGCTCAGATTTTTTGGTTCTGTTGCTCTCCTTGTAGAGCTCCTATCCCCTCCAGGTCTTTCAATTTCCCCCTTCTTTCATAAGATTCCTTGCATTCTGCCCAAAGTTCGGCTATGAGTCTCAGCATCTGCTTTGATACTCTGCTGGGTAAAATCTTTCAGAGGCCCTCTGTGGTAGGCTTCTGTCCTGTTCCTTGTTTCACTCTCTTCCGATGTCTATCCCATTTGCCTTTCTGAATGAGGATTGAGCATCTTACCCAGGATCCTCCTTCTTGATTAGCTTCTTTAGGTATACAGATTTTAGTATGTTTATCCTCTTTTATATGTCTAATATCCACTTATAAGTGAATATATACCATGTGATTCTTTCTGCTTCTGGGATACCTCACTCAGGATGATTTTTTCTAGTTCCCACCATTTGACTGCAAATTTCATGATTTCCTTTTTTTTAATTGCTGAGTAGTATTTTATTGTGTAAATGTACCACAATGTCTGTATCCATTCCTCAACTGAGGGACATCTGGGTAGTTTCCAGATTCTGGTTATTATAAAAAAAAGGAAGAAGTCAAAGTATCACTGTTTGCAGATGATATGATAGCATACATGAGTGACCCAAAAAATTCTATCAGGGAACTCCTACAGCTGATAAACACCTTCAGTAAAGTGGCTGGACATAAAATTAACTAAAAAAAAAAAATCAGTGGCCCTCCTGCATACAAAAGACAAATGGGCTGAGAAATAAATTAGGGAAACAACACCCTTCACAATAGCCACAAAGGACATAAATTACCTTGGTTTAACTCTAACCGAGCAAGTCAAAGACTTGTATGAAAAAAAAAAAACTTCCAGTCTCTGAATAAAGAAATAGAAGAAGATATCAGAAGATGGAACGATCTCCCATGCTCATGGCTTGGCAAGATTAACATAGTAAAAATGGTCATCTTACCAAAAGCAATCTATAGATTCAATGCAATTCCCATCAAATTACCAACATAATTCTGTACAGACCTAGAAAGAAAAGTTCTCAACTTCATATGGAACAACAAGAAATCCAGAATTGCTAAAACAATACTCTACAATAAAAGATCTTCAGGAGGTATCTCCATCCCTGATCTCAAGCTGTACTATAGAGCAACAGTTATAAAAACTGCATGGTACTGGCATAGAAACAGAATGGTGGATCAATGGAACCGAACAGAGGACCCAGAGATAAACCCACACATTTATGGGCACCTGATTTTTGACAAAGATTCCAAAACCATACAATGGAAAAAAGATAGCATCTTCAACAAATGATGCTAGTCTAACTGGATGTCTACATGTAGAAAAATGAAAATAGATCCATACTTATCATCCTGCACAAAACTGAAGTCCAAGTGGATCAAAGACCTCAATATAAAAATGGACACACTAAACTGCTTAGAAGAAAAAGTGGGGAAGAGTCTTGAACTCATTGGCACAGGAGACAACTTCCTGAACAGAACACCAACAGCACAGGCTCTAAGATCAACAATCAATAAATGGGACCTCATGAAACTGAAAAGCTTCTGTAAAGCAAAGGACACTGTCATCAAAACAAAACGACAGTCTACAGACTGGGAAAGGATCTTCACCAACCCTATATCAGATAGAGGACTTATATCCAGAATGTATTTTCTAAAGACAGAAGCCAATTAAAGGTGAATTACTTCCAAGTACAAACCAGATACTTGATTCTGCAGCAAGGAGTTGACAAATATAACTCACATGTGTGCATGCTTGAAGGTGGAAAGAATTGTGTGTGTGAACGTGGGTGGGCTCATACACGGGCGTGGGCTCATACACGGGCGTGAGTGCTACATGTTCCATGCACATGCTCAGGCGAAGACACCCAGTTTGCTCACTCAAAGTGTAGAAAGAGTTGACAAGTTGGAGAATAAGGACAAACGAAACTGTTGATTTCTTTGTGTGAATGAGCACTGACTATTTTTGTCAAGGTCAGCCTCTGTAATGGCAAAATTATAAGGGTCTCTTCACACTCCCACAAAATAAAAATTTGCTGTGTGTATGTGTTCGGTCCCACCAAGCGCAATGATTATAAATACTTATCTTTGATCCTTCCCACATACATCCAGTTCTTTACTTAAAAAAAAATACTTGGAAGACACAATTGCCAAAAAAGTTAATTTACTATTACTTATGAATGGTAAATTGAAAGAAAATGGATTATTTAATTAGTATCTTCGTAGATATATAAATTTATATAATTTCAAAATCTGTAAAACTTCTGGCTATGAAATAGAAATATATGAATAACTTGACAGAAGGATGGACGAAATGTTCAGCCTGCTTGTTACGGGTCTTCCTCTGTCAACAATAGCTTTTCCAGACAATCTTTGTAAGTTACAAGTCTACTTAGTTATCTATGCCTTTAAGTCCACTGGCTGAAGCAGAACCTGTACATTTTCAGGATGGGGGGGGGGGGGCTGGGGGGCGGTAAAGCACCCCCAGATACGGGGGGGGTCCAAATTAAACCTGGGGGACGCTTATTCCCGCCCCCCCCCCCCCCGGCACCAAAGTGAAAAACGGATTATGGTATACTGACTATATTGTAAGTTCCAATGTCTGCCCGCGGATTCAGGATATGGTGCTACCTGAAGTTAACGTTCACAGTCCAGCACTCTTTCAACTGGTATGAAAGGTCCTTTGGGACCTTGGAATACCCTGGGTGCTGAGAGAGGACAATATGGTGAGGCACTGCGTGAGCATGTATCCTTTATTCTTTTTTTAAAAGCATTCTCTGCTCATCCTTCATAGTGACTGCTCAGAGTACTACAAAGTTTTCATGTGGAAAATGAATGTGCTGTACCTAGCAGACATGGTCCCTCAATAGCTGGCAAGTGCTCCAAAAATACTTGGATAAGTATCCAAATTTTGGATAAGAGAGAAGAAATAAATAAATAAATATGAAACAACCCAAACTGAAAAAACCTCATCTCTTGCCATTGACCAGACTCTGCCATACCACTTTTTTGAGACTATCAGTGAGACTATCAGTGGACCAATTATGGTTGAGAAAACAGAAGAAGATGACCAGGTGCATTATGAGAAAATTGACGTATAAATTAGCTGTAGTTCTCTGGCAAGCCCTCACCCTCCCAGCATTTCCTCTTGAAACTCTGAATGTTGGTTATAGCACATTGTGGTGGGCAAGAGAGAGCATCTCTCTGAATAGTTCATTTGATGTCTAGCAAACTCAGGTAGCTGAAGTTCCATGGTGGCAAAGCAGAGCAGCCGGCCAAAGCAGAGCAACACATCTGAAGATACAGACTACTAGTCTCCATTGGCATGGATTCCTCTGTGGCATTAAAAAACAACAACAACAAAACCCCCTCACAGTTTAGTGGCTATTCCTTGTCCTTTTATTCATGTAGATCAGTACATACTGGAGAGAATAAAGCCTCCAATATCCTATTGACTGTGGAGACAATTAGGATTCAACTATAAAAATTACTAAGAATTATAAAACCTACCAAAAGTAAGGAGAGGATGCCTAGGCAACGTAAAAGCAATCACTAAAAATACTGACCACAATTTTGTGCAGAGAACTGCACAAAACTCAGCAAAACTGAGAAGGTGAAGGAGAAGAGAAAGGGAGAGGGGAGAGGAGGCAAGAGGGAGAGGGACAGATAGACTTGCTATGACTTCTGGACTTTCCTGTCTGCTATTTCCTCTCCATTCCTGTGAAGTCTCTGCCAGTTCATCAATACCTCCTTGTAGTACACATGTTTGTTTTTTTTCTTCTAGTGGTGATATCTCTGCTTTTGTCCTTTTGTGTTCCACTTCCTGGCCAAGCCCAATTTGCCCTCAGGTGTCAATGTTAACACGGCTCTTCCAGGAAGACAACCCACTGTTCTGCGCTTCTCCTTTCTGTATTGTTCATTCCTTCTGCAATCCTCTTTGCATCATATTGTCATCACGTAAATACTGTCAGGGCTCCTTGTTTGTGGAAGGTCTTCGAATTCAGAGACCTTGCCTAGCTGCTACTGTATTCCCACTATCTAACCCAGTGCCTGGAATATTCATTGCTGAATGAGTGAAACAGATTAGGTGAACGTTATACACACTGATCTGACTGAAGTATATGTCTCATTACTTAATGAGAAAAGTGTCGCTTTAAAACACAAAAATGGTTGGTATACATTTTATGGTCATTAAGATATAAAATTTGCTAATTAGTACTGATTAAAAATATTTATTGCATGCTTACCATGGCAAGTGCTGTCTAAGTACTTTCAAAGCTTTATCACACTTAAGCCCCAGACAAGTCTTATTTTAAAAGTATTGCTAATAAGGAAATGAGACCATAAATGCAATTTTACCTTAATGACATCTCATTGTACAAAATATCATGTCTACATCTGGTAGATTGCTTCAACTTGTGTCTTCCAAAGCTCATAAGATTCATCTGAACAGAATGACTGTGAAACTGGGTATTCTAGGAAAAAAGGCATGAAGCCTATGGAACTTGTGTGGTCTGGACAATGCTGATGGCAGACTTATCTACTTGAAACTGATAATAGATGCAGGGTGGGTTTTAGCTCCGTGAAAGGCTGCTGTAATAGTGCTACAAGGAGAAAGTTGAAAATAAAAATAATTAGACACTCAAATGACTCAGGATTCTTCTGACTATAACAAATTACTAATGTATATTAGGCTTTAGAAGCAAATTCTTTTAATTGTTTTGCTTTTTGTTTTGTTTGTTTGTTTGTTTGTTTGTTTGTTTGAGACAGGGTTTCTTTGTAGAGCCCTGGCTGTCTTGGAACTTGCTCTGGAGACCAGGCTGGCCTCCAACTCACAGAGTTCTGCCTGCCTCTGCCTCCTGAGTGCTGGGATTAAAGGTGTGTGCCACCAAGTCCAGATTAGAAGCAAATTCTTACTTTATGGTAAAAAAAAAAAAAAAACCCAAACAAAGAAATTATTGTTCTTTGATAGAACATTTCCAGTAGCTACTTTACTAGAAAGAACACTGTTTTAGCAGAACCGAAAATCTGACTCTACACACTAATTTTCTGTTTTTAAGTGGCGTGGGAATGGGCGCTCATTAACACCCAGATGCAGCAGTCATTGGCATCATGGTCTGGTGTGGTATCTTGAAGACCAGAAAAGGTTCATTCCATTCCAGCAAAATGAACAGCAAAGCCACCGGCTAAGAAACTGAATTTTCATTCTATTTTGAGGTAGAGATATTGGTTGCAAGTCTAGAAGATGACTAAGAGTGTCTAAAAGGGACAAGATCTAATTACCGTCATCGCTATAAAAAGATCATGTTCCGAGGATGAAAAACAGGATCAAGGCAGGTGCGGGAAGGCCACACAGAGCGCAGTGTTCACCTGCTCCTGAGCCTCCTTTCTCAAGCTCATTCACAGAATGGCGTCTTGCCCTTGAAGTAGAAGGTACACCCGACCCTCTGGCTGTTGGTAAAGGTCCTCCTTTAGTTTTTGGCATAAGCTTTGAAAGGTCAAAGCTTTCCCTTCAATAACACCGCTTTCAGGAAGTGGGCACTTTCATTTTCTGTGCCCGGTGCCTGAAAGCAGCGTGGAACAGATCTGTGTAGCAGCAAGTCCTAGAGGAAGCAATCATTTGACCTGGGCCTCTCTGCACAAGCGGCTGTTCAATAGTCGCAGACTCTATTTTCCTTCTAAAAACGTTTATTTCTATTTTTATTTGTGTGTAGGTGTGAATGGGATGCTTGCAGAGGCCAGGCCAGGGTGCCAGGCCGGATCACTAAGAGCTGGAATTATAAGTGGTTGGAGCTACCACCTAACCCAACACGGGTCCTGGGAATAGTCCCTGGACCTCTGGTAGAGGAGGAACCACCTGCTGAGCCGTTTCTCCAGCACCAGTGGCTCTTTTTTTTTTTTTTTTTTTAATAAGACAGTGACAACTGCCCAGGTGGAGTTAAGTAAAAACGTGCAAAAGCTTGTCCAGAATGGTCACGCTGTGAAATCTGCCTTCAGGCTAGTGCCATGTTTTTCTATCTTACCCTACGTCCAATACACACTGAAGTCAGTACAACAAGCAGAATTTAAGATTTTCTTCACAGTCTGCGAGTTGAGTTAGAGGCACCACAGTATTGACGTGAGACTGCTGGTGACCAGAGAGAACTGGGAGAAGAAAAAAAATCAGGATTGTAAAGATTTTTGAAAAAGAATTTAAACCAGAATGCAAATAAAAATTAATCTGGGATATACATGAAAGAGAAAAAGAGGGACCTTCCAACAGTCAAGAATTGAAAAGTCAAGATAGTAAGTATAAGCTGTTAGTGAAAATAATAAAAAAAGCAATGAAAAGTATTTTATAAAAATCTTTATTTCTGCAATATTTTTCCCCCTCTGGAGTGCAACCGGCAATTAAAGAATTTTCTCCACTCTTTTGTAGCTAAAATAGTGCATTTGAGGTGAAAATTATTCACATAAACTATTTAAAATTGGAACAACATTTAACACATGTAAATGTCTTTGGCAGAGAGTCCCGGAAATTAGGCTCTATCTTTAGTAGAACGAAAGAAGGAACATGCCGGAAGCATTTCTTTGGCCACAGCTTTAACATCCCTCCAGGAAACCTGCCAGGTCTTCACAGCGTCTGGACCCAAGCGAAGCCACTACGCTAATCTCTGAACTCATGATATTCTTTTACCCAAATCAGCACACCATCTTTAAAAGCTAATACGCAGATATGGAAACAACACTTCCAGCACCTCTGGGAAATCACAATAATGCCTGCTTTCTGGATGGTAAATGCAGACAGATAAATCCATGAGTGGAGAAGAGGAAGGGGGCAGAGCAGAATGGACACAGGGTCTTATCCAGAAAAAAAATAACAAAGCCTGAAGCATAAGAACTGAGCCTGAAAGAGCGGGGTACTGGCTTCAAGGGTAAGGTTTTAACAACTGATGGATCACTTCCTAAAATTAAAGCAAAGCATTGAAACAGGATACCATGTCAGCAATATATAAAAGTGGTCCAAAGTTTGTTTTAAAAAGTATATATATTAAATGTGTGTGCCTGTGCATATATGTGCACACAATCTCAGGTGTCCTGAGAGGCCAAATTAGGATGTTGGCTACCCTGGGGCTGGAGGAATTTGTGAGCCACCCAAGCAGGAGCTGGTGTCTAAACTGCCTTCTTTGCAAGAACAGTGTTTTCTCTTGGCTGCTGTGACAGCTCTCCAGTCTCAAAATTACATTATTAAAGAAAAAATTTTAATGCAAATATTTTAAAGGTACATTTAAAATTATACTTTCCTATACAACCCTTCAACATAGTTTTTAATCTTTATAATTTATACACACACACACACACACACACACATATATGTTTTGGCTGACCTTGAACTTACTATGTAGCTGACTTGATGCTGAACTGATCTGCAGGCCTCCATCTTCCTAGGGCTATAATTGTAGGTATAAATTATGCCCAGCTATAATTCACTCCTTTCAGCAAGGAGAAAAGAAGTCAAAGCAAGCAAGTCGTTTCAATAGGAATTCCTGCTATTTGCCTAGTATTTGCACTAATCTGGAACTGGGATGTAGCTTCCCAAAGGATATGGAGAAAGCAACATTCATCTCGACAGGTCAGCTATTTGCAGCAGCAACTATGGGGAAGAGAACAGTAGAGCCTGATGCAGCGTGACTATGTGTGTATATGGGCGCCTCCACCGGGCTCACTGAGTCCACACCCTCCGCCTCAAATCTCTGCCTGCTCTGCGGCAGCTCTGCTGTACTGCACTGCACTAGTCACCTCGCGTAGATATTTAAAATAGTTTCCTAATTAGTCTCCCCACTTCCACTCATTTCTCGGTTCAACCCATTCTTCACATAAAGACGGGGCACGAGGAAACTTTGACCACACTGCCCGTCCTTCACGAGGCTTTTATTCGATTCCCCACTTGAGCCCTCAGAAAAGACCAAAAGGCTAAGTTGGTCGTATAAGTCCAACATCATCCTCACCGCTGACACTCAGATCGGCTGTGTACCAGCGACACTGGCTCTCTTGAAGACACTTTAGTGTGTCACACTAAAGCCAGCACACACCCTTATTTCCTGAAAACCTGTCCATCCTGCACGTCTTCTGTTTGCGAGCTCCCATCTTCCTTCAGGATTCACTGTCAGAAATATTTCCCCCGCTCCAAGACGCCTTAAATCGCCTTACTATTTTGCTCATGAAACTTAGTCCCTACCTTCCGATGGGTGCATTCATGCAGCCATGGACCTCAGCAAGACCGCCGAGCGCCTCCAAGGTGCCAATCAGCTGTGCTAAGGGACGCAAAGGCCCAGCCCGAGCTCTCACGGGACTCACATTGGTCTCCATGTGGAACGATCCATTTTTACACGTGTTTGTGTAATAGTGTCCTTTCTTTCAGGGTGTGAGAAGTTAGAATCGGGTGAGTGTTTACAGAGCCTTCGAGACTGAGGGAGCTGTTGAAATTAGTCCCAAACACACTGGCATTTCTCCCTTTTTAGAATTACGTGAACTGGCCGAGCGACGGGGACCACTGGCTCTCTTCCCCCTGTTACACAGCTGTCTGACACTGCCCCGATTCTTACGCAGTAAATCGTTTGACAGGTTTCTAGGCAGTGGGAAGTGTGTGCAGGTGACAGCAGCCGTTTCTACACCCGCCCCTGTGAGGTTTTCTTGGGCGCGCTCTCTAATTTCTTCTCTTGATTTTGGGCTAGAATCACAGGGCTCTGGAATCCTAGAAGCTGGGAGAGCCCTAAAAGGAGAGCGACCTCGCTGCTGTTATTGCATGGAGAAGAGCCTCGTGCTTTCGGGGTTAGCTTGGGGGTCTGCACCTCAACAACTGCATTCTTTCATGCGTGCGGATTAGCTGAGTTTAGAAAGTGAGGACAGGAGCCAAAGAGGCACTGTGTCGTCCCCTTTTTTATCCTCTGTGTGTCTCTAACTCTGGGACCGAGTAAAGCTTCTCTTATAGTCACATTCGGTCAATAAAAATCAAATGTCTCTGCTCCTAGCAGAATTCTATGAACCTCTAAATCATAAAATTTGCTAGCTGCAAGTGGAAATTTGGAGGGAATAGTTTGCGTGCATGGTCCAGGGATTAAATTTGTTTTTATCAAATGAGATCTTACAGTGCCTCTGCAACATAAAGCAGTTTACAACATTCGAGTTAATACAGACAACAAAACCTTGTGAAAAATCAGTTTATAAAAATTGCTATTAATAATACTCCAGTGAATGCATCTCATTGCCTAATATGTAAGAGTTGACTGTGGGCCGTTACATAAATAACATTAAACATAAAATAAAACCTTATTTCTAATTACATACAAAATGTGACATAATTTCTTGTTGTTTATATAAGCTGCATCCTCCTAATTAAAAAAAAAACCTGCTCATCTCAAAATGAGTTTATTGATAATTCTAAAGACTGTCATTTAAGTGTATCATAGACCTAATAGCAATTTAAGTAACATGTGCAATTTTCAGCGTGAAAATTTTCTACATCTAATGGAGAATTCTATATTCATTTTTGGATCATTATGAAGTGCCGCTACAATAATCTTTTCACATACAGATTTAAAGGTGATGGGTTGCAGAGAAAACAGGAAGTAGAATCAGACATGACTTAAATTTTTCAGTGATGCTAGTGTGATGTCGCAGGCCTACAGTCTCAGAACTTTGTAGATCCGTTGAGGACTCTGAATTCAAGGGCAGCCTTGGCTACATAGTGAGATCCAGTATGAGCATGACAGAAATAAAACACAAATAAACACAACTAACAACGCGAAGCTGAAACTCAACCCACGGAGGATTATTAGCAAAACAAATAATGCATCATCTATGGAGAGGAAAACCACCAGTCCGGGTTCTGCTTTTTAAGAACAAAAAGAGGAAGCAGAGACTTGTGTATCTAGCTCTTCTCAATTGCTCCCTGAGATTAATAAAATAGCTGGTTGAAGTTATTCTAGCGGAAATAATGAATAAATCAGATACAGTTCTTCACAAAATGGCCACGGGAATTGGAAGGGAGTTAAAGGATAGGAGATGATGGGATCCAGGTTTTAAAGTCAGCACAGCCAAGGAATCATCTGAAGTCCTTTTAGTTTCCCGCCGTTAGAGCACTCCCCTATTAGAATCATTTAGAAAAGGCTGGGAAACAGAAGAGGCCCCACTCTTATCTATAACGTCTTCTGGTTGTTGCTTGCTCAGAGCCCCTGTTTCTTGTATGGTAGTAATTCCAACACCCGCTTATGTATCTAGTAGAGACGCACCTGATCCCCACTGAGGTTCTTCTCCTTCCTCTACATCTGGAGATACATGTGAGGAGGTTTGAGCATGAATCAGCATCCATAGAATGGAGAGGGTCTGCTGTAGGATTGAATTAAGTATCTTTGTAACAAAGCCCAAATCTTGATACTCTCCCCTCCCCGTCAACATTAGTTCTCAATTACTTGTTCACATTCGAGGGGAGGGTTAATAACATTTCCTAGAGTTTGCCAATATCATGCATGGGCTCACAGACCTATATGTGAATTTTGTTAGCAGTCACGAGCTCTGCTGCGGTGGCTGTATCCAGGTCACTGTAGCATATACACTGAGGACAGTAAACACCTCTAAAATCAAAGCACTCATTTAACTAAGACCTTTCCACAATGTGAAAAAAAAAATCTGTCAACATCTTTCAGAATCACAATATACAAGCTATAGTCTAGCTTTATGAAAATTATTCTTCTTATGATAACTTTGTCTACATTATGTTGAAAAAAATCTATGAAGGAAATAGGCCTGAGAAATTTGGGCAAGGACAGTGTTCTTGTTCAGTGTCAAAGTGATAAAGATTAACGTGCCTGGTTAACAACTTCAGCAATGTGTACTAAGAACTCCCAAAAGGGAACCTTTATAAGAACAAATTTTCCACTTTGAAAACGTAGTCAAATATGTATTATACATTAAAATATACTCTTGTGTAAAAGGGACACTAGAAAAAATGTGATGAGCTGTTTAGAATATTATATCTTTTTATACTTGCTGCAATAAAGGGCTCATTGTGGAAAGGTCTAGGCATTCTGGCAAGCTCCGGGAACACTGGAAAGAGTAATGCCAGATACATTTTATATCCATATTAGGCTGAAGATAAAAGACTGGGTGAAGTGGAATGAAAATCGTGATGTTCTCTTCTGATTCTGAAGCAAGGCCCTGAATTGTGTATTTCTGGACCATTCCTGATGGTTGCCAGTACACTTTTACAGTGACTAAACAAGTCCGAGCTCAAAAATAAATTCAGAGATGCTTAAGTGACTACAAAACTCCTTGGGAGCCATTTGGTTTCCTCTAGGATTTTGGAGATGTTTGTTGCAAAATCTGTCAGCCCAGACAGCCTTTTGAACTGATGATCACATTTCAGTCTTTAGAAAATCATTTTAAGGTTTTATTTTAAAGTGTGTGTGTGTGTGTGTGTGTGTGTGTGTGTGTGTGTGCACGCACACACGCTTGTATCTCATCTGCATATGTATGCAGGTGGTACTCTCTGGTATCAAATTCCCCCTGAAGCTAAAAGTACAGAGCTGCCTCAGTGGGAGATAGAAACCAAACTGTGTCTTCTGCAAGGGTGGTAAGTGCCCTGAGCCATATCTCCAGTACCCCAAAGTTATTTTATTACTTGCTGTGTGAGTTTATTCTCTCTATACTTCAAATAATAAAGTTATAAATTGTCATAAATAATTGACATTTACAAAAAGATCCTTTTAATAATGATAATCTCTCTATAGTTTTCATCTCTATATAAGTATGAGCATCACGTCCTAAGAATTCCACTGGAGAGTGAGTAGAACAACTAAAAACAAACAAGCTATCTTCTGGCAAAGAGAGCCCCAAATGACTTACTCAAATAAAATTTGGCTTATTCGTGCATTTAAAATATCTGTTTTTCCTCTGTCCCATTATTCTCCGTAATCAGATTGGCCATGGTGAGAGGCAGACAATTAGGGGAGAACATTTTAAAGCACACTGATAGAACAGGCAACAGCTGATGGGTGGTGGAGTGATATGCTGGCAACTGGGTTTTTTTAAAGCTGATTTCTTAAAAAAAATTTATTTTTATTACTTTTAATTATGTACAGCTGTGTGTGGGTATCTGCACCCACAGAGTTCAGAAGGTGTTGGATCGCCTAGAGCTAGAGTTACAGGTGATTGCCAACTACCTGACATGGTGCCAGGAACCAAATTCTGATTCTCCACAAGAGGAGCAAGTGCTCTTAGCCACTGAGCCATCACTCCAGCCCCACAAGCTGATTTCTTTTTACAAGTATTAGAAGAGAATACTTAATAATGTTTCTAGGTTTAATAAATTAGGTAATTAAAGAGCATACATCATGACTGCTACAACATACAATAACAATTATAGTATGATTTCATATTGATAATCAGTAAACAGTGGAGCAAAGAAAGAAGCCAAGATCTGTTATTTTTCATAGTTTAGATCACTTCCAGGGCTGGGTTCTGGATTCTCTAGGGCCTTGTGCAAATTAGGCTACTAGAGCTAGAGCGCTACATACTCACCCTTAATCCTATTTCTTTTTAATAGTAAAATGTAAATTATGTTTAAGGACAAAAATGGGATACAATTCAAATGCTTTGGCCTATAGCCTAGACAATGAATTTGTGAAAATGGGTGATTTTGGTGCCAACATTTCAGTTTAATATATTTTCGTAGGCTCTGCACAGAGGAATAAAAATAAACATATTTCCTTAAAGACACGACATTCGTGAGAATGAGGATAAATAAGAACCAAATTAAGCAGCCTGTAGCTAAGTGATCTTTCATCATACTGTACTTTAATCCAGGAACCGGGGAGAAGCTGCTGTCAGTAAAGAGCCATCACTGTAGATTACCATCATACAATAAGGACATAGGAATGTAAGCATATGTGTTTTAATGAATTCTAATATTGAAAACTAAAACTGAAAGCATGCATTCTTCTAATGGTAAACCTTCAAAGCAGGAAGGTACATGGTTTATCAATTTGGGCAAGAAACTTGGGCACCACTGGCTGTCACAGAGATGCCCTGAGGCACTGAGATCATGATAAACTTTGAACTCTGCATTCACATTCCCTTCGCTCACTAAGGACTGGCCTGCCCCAGATTAAAAGAATGTTACCACAAATAGTCACCAGTCATGGCTTCAGCTGAACCTAATACCCAGAGCTGTTTTGAAACAGCCTGTACTGAGCTATGGCACACTACTTAAGGCTTGGGTCCCAGGTTAGTGATGACAGCTTTGGGGCAGGGTGGTGCTGTGACATTACTGGGAAGGTTGAAGCCCTGTGGATAGAGACTTAGTAATGCAGTCAAGAAATATGATTCCCCCAGGAAAGCCTGCCTGAAGCTAAGGGGAAGCCGTGTTCCTGTTAGCCGACTGAGCTCCCTCCACTGAGGCGGTAAGACTGGAGAGTCAAATGCCTTTAGAACAGGGACCAGTAAAGTGGCTCAGTAGGTAAAGACCCTTGCCACACGAGCCTGCAAGGTTAGCTTTCTACTCAGAATGCACTTAAATGTTGAATGGGAGAACTGACTCCGCAAAGCTGTCCTCTGGCCTTCACATACAAGCTTTGACATCCCCCCAACCCAACCCATAATAAAGGGATAGATGATAAATAAGTAGATATGTTTTATAAAAGAGCTTTAAGTAGTAAAGAAAAGCTTGCCTTCATGTCCGAAGCCTCTCTCCTTCACATAGAATCCCAACACAGAGGACAGACGATGGTGGAGCCGAGACTATCACCTTTGATTTGGGCAACTTTTAAGGCCCCACCCCAACCCCCATCAGTTCTGAGTGCCTTCACACTTGTCATCCTGGGGCTGACCCAACAGGTTCCCAGAATGCTACATGGACTCAGAATCCAGGAAAAATCCATCTGTATTACTTGAGAAGCAGCTGCAAACAAGAGTTCTGGTGCCAGGTAGGATATTCATACCTATTTTGATTGGTAAAAGTTCACCAAAGCTTTGCTCCGTCTGACACGTTGGCAGGGATTATTATTTAATTCTCAGCATTGTATACAGTAAGCCAGACTCTGTGACACAACTTGCTAGATTATCTAATGCACAATACCTGTTTTTTTTTTTTTTCATTCTACTCTTTCTTTCTACCATCCCATTCCAAACTAAAGTTACAAATCAAACTTGTGGCTTCTATGCCAAAACAAAGAACTACAGTGAGAACTTCCCAGCCCTGTTCGAAGTGCTTGGCTACCTGTGTCACAGTGTTCGGAAGCAATGACACCCGAGAGGAGGGAGAGAGTTTGGCCAAGGGATTGGCAGACTTCTTCCGGATGAGTCTCTCGCTGTAAGTGGGTAGATTGGATAGGTGAACTATTCACAGAGCTGTTCTCAGAAATCACCCACGTTTGGTGATTGCTGGGAACACACACATTAAGGATTACCATAAGAAGGGATGGGGAGCTAGTCAGGTTTCAGGGAGCCTTGGCAAAGGCTCAAAAAAAAAAAAAGTGGAAGCATTTTCAAGCTTTCAGAGTTGCTCTGACGAGATCTGTGGTGAGTTCCCAGTGCTGCGGAGGGCAGTTGTCAGTATTTAATTATATTAAATTTTTTCTTTGATCAACTAGTGTACACAGAGTGTTTCATAACTAATATTAGTTATAACACCATGAATCGTTATGGTTATTTTAAGGCATGGAATTTGTTGACTGATCAGTTTCCATAGGTCTCTGAGAGTCTTTAGCAGGCAGCTAAAGTCGCCTGCACAGGGATTACCCTGTGCCTGGGCTCTGTTCTATACATTATCTACATGTACATTGATCTTCATGTTGATTTTACTAACCATGGCAGTCAGCATATTTTACCATATCAGTTATTCAGCTGTTGGTGAAAACTTTACCCTCAGCCAACACACATACACAATTTGATATGGCTAATGAGATGTTAACTTCCTTCTTAATAAGATTATGAGAAGCCAAACCAAGCAACAAAAACAACAAAACAGCCAACCTGCCTGAAATGAATCAGTCCTCTCTATATATGAAGATAACTTAAAAGTCAGTAAAAAATAAATGAACCAACCAACCAATCAACCAGCTGAACAGGCAAAGAGGGGAAGCATGATAAAGACCAGTTGCTGGAGAGAATACCAGCACAGGACAAAGCCAGAAGGATGCTCGACACATTAAGACAACAATTTATACAATAATCGATGTATATTAAAGTGAAAATGTAAATCTACCCATAGATGTACTTCTGCTGGAGACTGCCAAGGAGAGAAGTAGGCTGGATTAAGCTGAGGAGGAGTTGGGTGGCATTCAGGGAGAGAGCCAGCCAAAGAGCCAGACAGCTGCTATTGGTAGAACTGGAACAGTCCTCAAGGTACAAACAGGAGGAAGCTGCTCATCAAACAGTGCTGATAATAAAGCAATAGAAAAGGGAGTATTATCTCTGATTGTCTAACTGTAGGTGAACACACATTTCTGAGAGCTTGAAACTTAGATCAGCAGAAATCTGTACTGAAGGCCTTTAATGGAACTTTAATAAAAATGCAGCTTTGCTACTTTAATTCACTGGATTATGAAGAAAAAAGATCTGTACTATGATCCTAATCTCACCCAGGGAAATATGTCAAAGATATATTACGTCAAGAACAAAGAATTCAGACACAATGGCTACATTGTAAACATATGTGAAAATGTTATAGTGGTTTTCCTTATTTTGTACAATTAATTAAACAAACAGGATCTGGAGAGATGGCTGAACAGATAAGAGTACACTTGGTATGCAAGCATGAAGACTTGAGTTCAAATCCATGGTACTCATGTCAAGGGCTGGTTGTATCTTCACACATTAGTAACTCCAGTACCAAATGGAGCACCAGGGCTGGGAGCATTTACAGGTGGATCGTTGGGGTTTGCTGGCTGCCAGAAAGAACCTGTCTCAAGGAAATAATGTGAAGAGTGGTACAGAATAACACTGGACATTCTTTTCTTCTCTGGCCTCAGTATGTCCCTACACACAAATGTTGGTATACATTATACACACATATGGTATACATTATACACACACACAGCTGCACATCCCACATACACATATATATGAACAGAGCTTATGATGCTACAAGTTCTGTTGCTGGTGTCTGCCAGCCTCTGGGCTGGCCTTGTCACCCCTTCTCATCTCCAAGTAGAAGGAAATGCCAAGATCACATGGGATCAGAATGGAATTAAGAGAATCCTAATGTTACCATCTTTCAACTTTATTTCCTCCCTTCTTTGGGATAGAGTAGATCAACAGCGATGGTTTGATCACAAATTAGGATTTCAACCCAAGTAAACTCTAAAAGCCATGGCTGGAACGAACATCAGCCTTACTGCTTCTATGCTAAGTAAGCAGAGAGTCTGCGGTGTGAAAAAAGCTGGGGCCTCTGAGGACTCTCCTGAAATACGCTCCTCTCCAGTCATGTCCCTTTCTCTTGATATTCACTGAGATCATAGTTTTTATTTCTGTTCCTTCTTCAGCCCATTTGTTTGTAAGTGCCATGAAAGCTGGGATGAGCTGGGTCTCAGTCTCTTAGGGGCATTTGGGCAATGTCAGGGGGGCAGTTTTGATTGTCAGTCTGAGCAGAGGATCTGCTACTGACATCTGTGGTAGATGGCAGAGGCAGGCACAGAACAGCTCCCTACAATGAGTGGTTATTTGTTGAAATCTTGTGTCTAGGCTGAAAATCTCTGGTCCAGACTGTGCCCCAAGTTCCTGTAAAAAACCCGGTAAACAGTAGGTGATCAATAAAAATTATTCAAAAATAGGAACAGTACAGAATTAATTACTCAAGACAATAATTCAAGTTAGAGGAATGCAGTTCTTAATTCATTAACGGCACGAGACCTTATTTTTTCTAATCTGTGAATTAAGCAGGTAGAAATGTTTAGGTGATGAATGAGTAGTTATACAACCTTGCACAGAATTTAGAAATATAGGAACTAAGATGTCCCCTGAGAATTAAAGTATATATCTATCTACACGTGACAAAGTGGGGCCGGGACATGCCAAGTCCTCTTGAAGATGAAGGAAGCTACCAAGAAGGTAACACTTCAGTGGCAGCATGAGCCACCAGCTAAAAACATGGGTTTGAAATTCTGCTGCCCAGATCCCAGGCCCAGCTCCAGCACTTTCCAGGAAGACAGATGAGCTAGTTTTTGTGTTCTCATCTATAACAAAAGACTAAGTGAAATACTTGCCACAGGGTGGCTGTAAGGGCTAAATGAAAATACATTTAAACAATTTAGGAAGTGCAATGCCTAGAACATGGGGGACGCTCAGTTAAAAAAAAGCAGCTACTGTTTACAAACTGAGTGGGAAGCCTCACCTAGGCCATTAGCTGCCTGGAAGAAATTAAGTGTTAATTAGGACCACAGGGGACAAGGCAGCAGAGGCACTGAAAAGCAAGTCGGAAAGGAAATTAATGCCGACTGCTTCCCTGCCATATGCCCGGCATTTTATTAAGTGCTCCATATCCATTATCTCATTTAATTCCTCAGGATACTCTTCAGCTGAAGGAGACTAAGTGAGTAGCTAATCAAAGGGCAGTCAGCCTTTCACTGAGGCAGTGAGACCTGCCGGGCAATGGCAGGGTTCACTCTTCTTGGGTACCGAAGGGGAGATGCCGGGGTCAAAAATGATTGTGACCAGTTCACATGACCAGGTTTCTGACGTCAAAGTTACCATTGGTGAAAAAAAAAAAAAAAAGCAAGCTTAAAGAAAGGTATGTTTGCATTTGAGAGATCCAGTGAACTCCCCCTACCCAGAATTAACCCTACTAAACAATTCTCAGGTTCTGTTTTCTTTCCTCCACCTGTCAATTGGTGACATTTGAATGTGCACTCCACGTGATTGTCCTTGCATCGCTTTCATTAACTGCTATGCTCTGTGGATTTAGAGGGCTTTTTCTATGATCTTAAACAATTCAGGTTCCTTTCTGAGGAGGAACAGCGTGTGTGCCCATCACAGCAGCCAGATCGTGAGTTATCAGGGTGTGGCTGAGCAGGGGCTGATTTGAGAGCCAGGACGCTAGGCTGTGTAAATCTTCAGTCTAGTACTGTCTGAGAACCAAGTGCAATAGCATCTTCAGCAAATACTGCGTACGAGGGTCTAAGTCAGATGTGATCCCTCGTGCTGAGAGGGGAAGTGGACACGAGTCTCCGTTCTAACCCAGAAGCTGTCTTCACTTGATGACCACTCACAAAGAAAAACTTGGTTTTCTCTTGCGGAGCCTTACCGAGTACACAAACCATGGTAAACAGCAGGCCCCACGCCTAGAACCAGTGGATGGCCAGCACAAAACAAAGTATTATGTTAGGAGTCTGTTGGTTTGTTTTTGTTTTCTATGATGCTTTGTTTGGGACTTGCTCTTTCTTTCCCTTATGAATCTTTTGCTTATATAGTATGGTTTCCAATTTTGTTCAAATAGATTTTCTTTGTCTGTGAATGTATGTGTCTCATCTGTATGTGTTTCTCCTGCTCTTCCTTTGGCTCTTTTTTTTTTTCCTGTTGGTTTGTTTTGTCATTCTCTAGTTTATTTATTTTTTATCTTATGTTTTAGATGCCTGCATTTATTATAACGAGAGAGAGAGAGAGAAAGAGAGAGAGAGAGAGAGAGAGAGAGAGAAAGGGTGTGGATTTGAATGGGTGAGGATGTAGGGTGGATCTGGGAGGAATTGGGGGAGAGGAAAACTTAGAATATATTCTATAAAAATATATTTTCACTAAGTAAAAAGAATATGGTTTGACTGCGTTGAAACTCTTGTGAAGATTATCATTGCAGCAATGTTGGGAAGTGGGCTTTTAATGAATGTTCCATAGACACAGGGGAATTTTATTCTGTAAAGAAAAACGAGATAATGAAATCCGTAGGGAAATGGATGAACCTGGGTGAGGTTAGCCAAACTCAGAAAGACAAAAACCCCTACAAATGTAACCATATGTAGACTCCAGCCTGATATACATGAATTCATATGTGAGTATGTGTGTGTGACTGTGTGTGTAAATGTTGGTAAAGCCTAAAAACTAGAAAGGAGAGCAAGAAAAGGTGAAAACAGGTGGTGCAAAAGGATGGGGTGGACAAAGGGTAGAAAAGGAAGAGGCTCAGCAGGGTGTGGCCATGGGGGAAACAGTGACTGGCAGAGATGGAGGACTGTGGAAAAGCCACTAAGATGCACACGCTTTTAAAATGGCGTACTGGTATAGAATAGCATGCATGCTAATTTTAAAAACATTTAAAAAATCATCACTACATTTCTCCAGGGAGGAGGTTAGTTCTTGTCTGAGGCTGAGGGGCAAAGCGAAGTTCCCCTCCCCATGTGTTTTGCTTCATCCACACCTGCTCTCTCACTGTCTCGTCATACTACCACAAGGCAAGTGGTCCTCAGCAGGGCTGGGAAGACATCTCTGCCGCACTCTTGGTCCTCTCAGCCACCAAACTTTCTTAGTGTCAGCTATCCTGTTACAGCAACGGAAAATGAACCACTATTCGTGTGTGGGAGTACTTTCTTTTCCTTAATTCCAGGGTGGAAATATAACTCCCCCCTTACTCCCAGAAATGTTCCCCTGAACTAGCATCTAAAGCCACTGTAATAAAAGATCTAATAAGAACTGCTAGAGGAGCAATGAACTGAACTTAATTAAATCCTATTTGCTAGAAGTAAACGAAGAATATGCCGCTAACAGCAACAACCGCTGTCTGTGAGAGACATCATGCTTCAGGCTGTATACCTGGCTTCTTTACTCTTGGCATAATATTTGTACAATTCCACACATTGCCTTTCCATGGAAATAATTTAAGTGGAAAATAAGTGAGAAGAATATTGCATAAGCAAATTTGTCATTTATTCATTTTAGAACTTCATCCTGGCAGTGGGGGTATTCAAATTACTTGGTGCCAACTCTCTTTACTGCATTCTGTAAGCACCAATTTGAAGTGGCCTGGAAGCTGGGCTGGATGACTCCTTTTATTAAGTAGCCATTGGTAGTCAGTTTCTCTGCTGGCACTTCAAAACCACCAGAAAACAAATTTTTAAATTTGTTTTAATCAGCACCGATGTTCCATGCTTCAGCTGACAAGTGAATCCTTTTGCAGCAAAGTCACGATTTGGATTCTGTAAGTTGGTGACTTCAAAGCTGTGGATGAGGAAGGAGATAGTTTAAAATAAGGCACAGCAAGCTAAATTTGGAGTGAGGAATTCTATGCAGAGGATATAAAGCTAATTGGTTTTCTAGTTCTAATTCTGTTACGAATTTTTTGGTTTGGTGGTAGGTAAGCACATAAAATATATTCAATACTGAAAGTGTAAAAGCAATGTGACATAGCTTCCATTTAAAATGTCAATTTTAATTGTATATAAGTTCATTAGGTGTATAGACTTTGGGTCTGTTAATTTTGGTGTGTGTCTTTTTTTTTTATAATAAAGGTTACTAAAGAATAGAAAAAAAATCTTTGGTTTGTTGCATCTAGTTTCTTGAGGTCTTTATGTATTTTGGATATCAGCCCTCTTTGTTGGATGTAGGATTGGTGAAGATCTTTTCCCATTTGGAAGACTGCTCTTTTGTCCTTTTGATGATGTCCTTTGCTTTGAAGAAGACTTTCAGTTTCATGAGGTCCCATTTATTAATTGTTAAACTTAGAGCCTGAGCACTAAGTGTTCTGTTCAGGAAGTTATCTCCTGTGCCAATGTGTTCAAGGCTTCCCCCCACTTTTTCTACTATGAAGTTTAGTGTATCTTGTTTTATGTTTCGGCCTTTGATCCACTTGGATTTAAGTTTTGTGATAGGTATGGATCTGTTTGCATTTTTCTACACGTAGACATCCAGTTAGACCAGCACCATTTGTTGAAGATGATTTCTTTTTTCCATTGTATAGTTTTGTCTTCTTTGTAAAAAATCAAATGTCCATAGGTGTGTGGGTTTACTTCTGGGTCTTCAATTTGGTTCCATTGATCAACCAGTCTGTTTCTATGCCAGTACCATGCTGTTTTATTATTATTATTATTATTATTATTATTATTATTATTACTATTGCTCTGTAGTACAACTTGAGATCAGGGATGGTGATAGCTCCAGAAGTTCTTTTATTGTATAGAATTGTTTTAGCTATCTTGGGTTTTTTTTTCCCACATGAATTTGAGAATTGTTCTCTCAAGGTCTGCAAGGAATTGTGTTGGAATTTTGATTGGTATTGCATTGAATCTGCAGATTGCTTTTGGTAAGATGACCATTTTGCTATGTTAATACTACAGATCCAAGATCATGAAAGAGCTTTTCTTCTTGTAATATCTTATTCAGTTTCTTTACTCAAAGACTTAAAGTTCTTGTCATACAGGTCCTTTACTTGCTTGACTAAGAGTTACACCAAGATTGTTTTTGGCTATTGTGAAGGGTGTTGTTTCCCAATTTCTTCTTCACCCTGTTCATCATTTGTATGAAGGAAGGATACTGTTTTTTTTTTTTTTTTTTTTTGAGGTAATTTTGTATCCAGCCATTTTGCAAGAAGGTGCTTATCAGCTATAGGCATTCTCTGGGGTAGCATTTTTGGGGCCACTCATGTATACTATCATATCATCTGCAAATAGTGGTATTTTGACTTCTTTTCCAATTTGTATTCCTTTAATCTCTTTTAGTTGTCTTATTGATCTATCTAAAACTTCAAGTACTATATTAAATAGATATGGGGAGAGTGAGCAGCCTTGTCTTATCCCTGACTTTAGTGGAATTGCTTTAAGTTTCTTTCCCAACTTAATTAAAAAATGGGACACAGAGAATTCTCAACAGAGGAATTTTTAATGGCTGAGAATCACTTAAAGTAATGTTCACTTGAAACATCTTTCCTAGGTTCCTCCTTCTTGCTTAGCAGCCTTACCAGGCCACAGAGGAAGACAATGCAGCCAGTCTTGAGGACACCTGATAGGCTAGGGTCAGATGGAAGGGGAGGAGGACCTCCTCTATCAGTGGAATAGGGGGGAGCATGGGGAAGAAGAGGGAGGGAGGGTGGGACTGTGAGGAGATGAGGGAGGGGGCTACAGCTGGGATACAAAGTGAATACAAAGTGGATACAAAGTGTAATAAATAAAAATAATAAATAAAAAGAAAAACAAAAACAAATAACAAAAAATGAAATATTCACTTTTTTAGTCATCAGGGAAATGCAAATAAAAATGACTCTAAGATTCCGTCTTACATGGGTCAGAATGGCTAAGATTAAAAACTCAAGAGACAGCTCATGCTGGTAAGGATGTAGAGAAAAGGAAACACTTCTCCATTGCTGGTGGAAATGCAAAACTGTACAACCACTTTGGAAATCAGTCTGGTGGTTTCTCAGAAAATTGGAAACAGTTCTACCTCAAGACCCAGCTGTACCACTCCTGGGCATATACCCAAAAGATGCTCTGCCATACAAAGACACTTACTCAACTATGTTCTTAGAAGCTTTACTTCTAATAGCCGGAAACTAGAAACAACGTAGATATTCCTCAACTGAAGAATAGATAATGAAAATAATGGTACGTTTATGAAATGCAATATTACTCAATTACTAAAAACAATGACATCATGAAATTTGCAGGCAAATGGATGGAACTAGAAAAGGTCATCCTGAGTGATGACCACCCAGAAAGACGCACATGGTGCTTACTCACTTATGAGAGGATTTTAGCCTTAAAGTACAGGAAAACCATCCTACAATCCACAGACCCCCAAAAACTAAGTAACATGGAGAGATGGAATACCAAACCAGCCACAAAACCTACGACCCACAATTTTTTCCAGACTGTTGGAGGGTCAGGGATAAAGTAAAGGGATGGCCAATAAGTAAGTGGCCCAATTTGAGTGCCATGCCACCTGAGAGCCCAGCCCTGGCATTATTAATAACATTCTGTATTCTTTCAGACAGGAGGTTAGCACAACTGTCGTTTGAGTGGCTTAGCCCAGCAGCTGCTGAAAACAGATGCAGAGACCCACAGCCAAACATTAGGCAGAGCTCGGGGAATCATGTGTAAGAGGGAGAGAAAGGGTTGGAAGAGCCAGAGAGGTCAAGGACACCATGAGAAAAACTACAAAATCAATTAACCTTGGCCCATAGAGGCCCACCGAGATTGGGCCCACAGGGATTGACTCAGAGAGCAGGCAAGCATGGGGTGGATATAGCCCTGCCCCCCCCCCACCGCATATGTAACAGTTGTACAGCTTGGTCCTCATGTGTGACTGCTAACAGCAGGAGCAGAGCCTGTCTTTGACTCTGTTGCCTGCCTTTGGGTCCCTTACTGGTTACTGGACAGCCTTGTCTAGCCTTAATAGAAGAAGATGCATCCAGTTCTACCACAACTTGATATGCCAAGGCAGGTTGATATTTATGGGAGGGCTCTCCTGCTCTGAGAAGGAAGGGAGGGGGCCTAGGAGAAAGGGAGTTGAGAGGGAAGGAATGGGAGGGTAGGAGAGAGTGGAAGTTCTGATCAGAAAGTAAATTAAATTAATAACTAATTAATGGAAAAGAGTAACAGATCATAATTATTTAAAATAGTTTGATGCAGAAGCACTTCTTGGCATGATGCCTGGAGACCTTTTCACGTTATCAATGAATTCAATACCATTTTCACAGTAATGCTGGCATGACAGCAACATTTGTCGCCATGTGACTCTTTCATTGCAAGAGCAATCTTGAGTAAAGTCTGTGCCATCTCTGCAAGAGTTGAGGGAACTGCCACCATGTGAGCTAGCCATTTTAAATTGCAATAAAAAGTGTTTCACTCAGTTTTCTTGGTGGAATAGTGGAAATTCTTTTGTCATCTATGAATCCCAACATCAAACGCAGGTCCTTTTAGTAATTCTATACCCATACAGGAAAGCTAGATAAAACCCTTACTGTACATTCGTGTGTGAGACTGCACATGTGTAAATGACGGTGAACTGGGCTGGCTGCTCATGCTCACTAAGGATTTGTGTAAATGACGGTGAACGTAGGTGGCTGCTCATAAATACTGAGGAGTCACACAAAGGTGGTGGGTGAACTGGGCTAGTGACGTCTTCTACAACATTGTCTATGTAAGACTGGCTAACTAAAATAGTTCAAGCCCATGTGCTTGCTTCATATTTTTTTTTCTTTCTGAAAATGAATGAAGTGAGCTGTCGTATTAAGAGAAACAAATGGCAGCATATGCTGCCAATGACACAAGTGGGTATTTTAAAGCAAAAAATAGGATTTTGGCATGATTACATCTGCTACTAAGAATATAAGACCTTCTCCCAAACTAAAAAGAAAACATTTGTAATAAGATTGCTCACGATACTAACAAGAAGCACAATTTTGTAATTGTGAAGGAAAAAATGTAACGTAAAAGAATCTGACTGAGTAAACATATTTTCCAAGCAGCAAACACGTGATGCCATAAACCACACACCTAAAAAGATAGACACAGAGTCTGAGTAGATAGTAGATATTAATGAAGAAAAAAACAAAACAAACAAAAAAAACCAGTGGTAATTTGACTGAAGTGGTTTAAGATTTCACATTACAGTTTCCCTTTGAGAACTGACCCCATATTGAACATAAGTTAGAAAGGTGTTGTATGGGAACATACAGTATGGACTTCAAAAGTTTCCAGTAGAATGACTTTAGGAGCCGGAATTTCACTACTGTGTGTGTATGCAAAGGAAATGAAAAGGCATGGCAAACAGATGTGCACACTCTAACACTCACTGCAGCTTTATTCATCACCGCGAAGATGAATTTAGATCAACAGAGGGATGGATATGAACATGTGGCACATACATACAATAGAATACTACTTAGCCTTAAGAAGCAGCTCCGTCTCCAAGTGGGCTTCCTAGTAAGGGGAACAGGGGCTGTCTCTGACATGAACTCAGTGGCCTGCTCTTTTATCACCTCCCGCTGAAAGGGGGGCAGCCTTACCAGGCCACAGAGGAAGACAATGCAGCCAGTCCTGATGAGACCTGATAGGCTAGGGTCAGAAGGAAGGGGAGGAGGACCTCCCCTATGAGTGGACTAGGGGAGGGGCATGGGAGAAGATGAGGGAGGGAGAGTGGGATTGGGAGGGAATGAGGGAGGGGGCTACAGCTGGGATATAAAGTGACTAAGTTGCAATACATTTAAAAATAAATAAAAAAAGAAGGAAATCCTGTCAGTTAGGACAGTGCAGATGAACCTAAAATTGTCAATTAAATTTTAGATACACCAAAGAATACTCACAGTAATCCAAAAAGCCCATGACAATACTTTTACATTTTTCAACTACACATTTAGGTAAAACTGAATTTTCTTCATTACTATCAACCAAAGCAAACATATGGAGAGATACTGTGTGTCTTCAAAGATGTCTGCATGCCACACTTCCTTTCCACTCCTGCTTGCTTTTCTATTTTCAATTTACCACATTTTACCACTTACTAGAATTTTAAGTCAGTATGCTGCTCCTGGCCCTGACAAGGATGGCTATTCTAATATCTGGATTCAGACTCTCCTACACAAACAGGCTGATTATTACAGTCCACTGCAAGTTAGTTGAGGGAGCAAAAATGATCACAATCTTTTCTTTCCTTGATATCTAAGATCCTTATATTCATTCTTATTTTACAATTGAATTTGACTTCAGTTAAGCAAAATTATTAACTTTCTGAAATTTCCTTAATTTATTATTATTTTTTGCTTACCTTTATTTCTGGCATTGAAAAATCATAATTTCCATGTGGATTATTTTAAATATATTGCACTTAAATGACTTTAGATTTTAGTAAGCTTTTGTGGGCTGCATAGAGGGCTTTTATATTTCATATTTTTTCCATTTATTATTTATTTATTTATTTATTTCAATTTATTCCCAGCTGTAGCCCCCTCCCTCAGCCCCTCCTAAATCCACCCTTCCTCCTTCTACTCCTCCCATTCTTCTCCCCAGGTCCACTCCTTTCATCTGACCCTAGCCTATTAGGTCTCATCAGGACTGGCTGCATTGTCTATCTCTGTGGCCTGATAAGACTGCTCCCTCCTCAACTAACTTGCAGTGGACTGTAATAATCAGCCTGTTTGTGTAGGAGGGTCTTAATCCAGATATTAGCATAGCCATCCTTGTCAGGGCCAGGAGCAGCATACTGACTTAAAATTCTAGATACTCCTCACCTATCCACTGGTGCAGAGTTCTTGGGTCTGCAGTGAGTGAGACTGCTTGGCATCAATATTTTCCTGCTTTCCCATTTTCCCACTTTACTAACTTATGGAAATGCTCTATCGCATTTATAGACAAACCATCAATCATTAACAGCAAGTTATTATCATTAAAGAAAAAATCTCAGTTTACTGATTGAATGAGAGTAAAATAAATGTTTCTAAAAGGTGAGTTTGGAAGCAATGGGAGACCTTCAGTGAACTGAATTTCAGATTCAATACAGAAATGTTTGCACCAAAGGCTGAAACTTCCAGGTGAGGCTCCTTGCCTTTAGAATGAACCAGAAGAATGAAGTAAATTAGGGCAAGCTACAGTTAGCATATTTCTCAGAAGCAAAACTCACCACTGAAGCACTGAATGATTTTTAAGACAGCTGAGTAATCCTGCTGATAGAAAGATTCTCCCTGACAGGGGACAAGAGTTCAAGCTGTGTTCTGGCATTTTCTACAAAGGACTTTTCCAAAATAACGCTGGGGAACTGTTAAATACGGCACTGTGCCCAGAGTCATGTAGAAGTCTAAAACAAAGCATCCCAGTATAGCTTGCCACAATCAGGTTCGGAGGATCTGAGACGTGATGGGATACACTTGAGTTGCCTTCTAAATGATTTCCCCCTCAAATTACCATTAAGAGACCTCCCCTATCAGTGGACTGGAGGAGGGGCATAGGAGGAGATGAGGGAGGGAGGATGGGATTGTGCGGGGATGAGGGAGGGGGCTACAGCTGGGGTACAAAGTGAATGAACTGTAATTAATAAAAAATAAATTTAAAAAAGAGAGTAATGTCAGCTTCATGGAACAGTTTTTAAAAACTGAAACACAATGTCACAAATAAACAAGCCATCTATGTGTGTGCCAGCACACACTAACGAAAGGCATAAAGCCACATGAGCTGCTGATGACAAAGAAAATATAGTTCCTTGAGAAGTTTATAAAATCACAATTTCTTCAATAAAAGGGGTGCTATATTAGAAGTGTTATGAGGCATTGAATATGATTTTTATTAAATAAATCAACTTCATCGGGATAGAGAGTAGGTGACAAAAAAACCCCGCTTTAATTAGCTTAGTAGAGAATGAACAGATTCTGTCAAAGTGTTTAAAATTAATATGATATAATGGCTATAGAGGATGAGGGTCAAGCTAAAATGAATCAAATACTGGCATGAAAATGTGAGATAGCAACAGGAGTAGTATGAGTAAAAATTCAGGCCTGTTTCTGTGCATGTATGGAGAAGACATTCGATTCCACAAGCACATTGAGTCTTGAGTGGTGGATGAGTTTAGCAGTGGAGGTACATGAGCATGCTCTAACGAGAATCTATCAGCTTTGTTGCGGCCAGCACTGTTAGTGACCTCCAATCTCACCCCCTGCCCTTTAATGCACAGGTACCCCGGTTGGATGGATTACATCCAACCTCTAACTTCAACACATATTCACCACAACGACATGACTACTGAAACTTGGTTTCTCCAGTTGAAAGATGCGGTAGATAACAATTACACCTCTTCAACAAGTCATTCTGATACGAAATAAAACAGTAACAAAAATAACTCTAACGTAGGGCTTCCTGTGAGACGGGTTAAGTCTTCAGCCTCCAAAGCAGCCTGACCTATGAGAGTCCTCATCTGTGGACACACACAGAGAGCCAGAGGTAGATTTGTAATTTTAGAAATCCAAAAGAGTTGGAGCCACAGCATCCTAGGATGTGGTCCTATTGTGGAGTGTCAGAGAGGGAGTATGGCTGCAGGAAGGGACTCTGAAAACCTGAGACGCTGTACTTCGCCCATGTATCTCTCTCAGCTATGAAGTCAGAAATTTTGGCAGCTGAAGGGGTTGTGCTAAATACCGTCCACTGGCTCCTAAGCTCTTCAGCATGGAGGTGGTGACAGCGACCACAGCCACACAGAGCTAAAAGAATGACGCCATGTTCTCAAAACGAGCTCTTTACCCAAGGAGACTGAAGTCTGGGATTCATTTTTTGAAAGCAAGGGAAGAAAATATTTCAGAGCAAGAAAAATTTCAAGCAGCGGGTAAAATCTGGGCTACTTATGGATGAGATAAGCTTTCTGGGGAGTTTGGTTGAAACTAAAACATAAGGAGAAATGAATTGTTCTTTTAAAATTAAAATAAAAGAGCCAGCCTAGCATAGCGGAAGGCTGTTTTATTGATTAGATGTTTGTCACATCCTATTTCAAACAAATTATACATTTGGTGTAATATGTGAAAATTTGCTACTCTGAAGGAAGATTCTGGGTAAAATTATTTTAGTGAATAAGTATTGTATTTAGATATCATATATTTTAAATAATTGGTGTATATCAAACATAATACTATTATCATGGGTATTACTAGTTTGAAAAGTTTATATAAGTTTACCAAGTGTGACAATTAGAAAAAAAAAATCCCCAAATCTGCAGAGCTTGGAAGAAGCCAGGACAGCAATAGCATTTCACACAGCTGTCTCTTCACATTAGAGATATCATTGAAGAAGTTGGAAGCCTTACATTTACAAGAGTGAAATTCTCAGCCAGCAATATGCAATTTTGAAATGCCAGGAGGTTACTGAAGTTTTCTGATAATCCTGCCTTTAAACAGACATCGAATAAAATTGACCTGGATCAATAATAATAATAAAACCCTCAAAGAACAAAATGCCATTTGTGCATTGTCTAAGGAGAGTGCAAAGGAAACTAGTGTTCCCCCATAGTTGGATTGCTAACACGACAGCAAGTTTTATGTATAAGTATGTACGTCATATATGTCCAAAAATCTTATGACAAAAAGGACCCAAGGACATCACCATGTCAGGTGTACATCATATTGCTTGAGTTAAAACTAATACCATTAGTTTTAAATGTTGCTTAACAGAGAGTGAATTAATAGGAAGAATTTTTATTATTTTCATATTTTATGTCTTGCTGAGACCAAATCCATGGCCTTGGGCATCAGGAAGGAATGATCTCTCTGAACCTCATCTTCAGCCCTCCTAAGAAGCTAAATGTCCTCCGTCTAATCCAGAGAAATGGCTTAAATGAGCACCTCACTGGAAGGAGCTACTGAAGGAACCTGAACCCATATTTTTACAAATTAGAATATAGTCAGATGCAACATGCCCTAGTCACTGATAATAGCATAAATTGAAGAGTGAATGTGGAGGGAAAATATGTACAGTTGCGGTGCCCAGAGGTCAACCATAGCAGACCCAGGGAGAGGAAGGGGATTGTGAGGCTCCTTAAAAGCAAAGACAAAGAGGAGGATCCCTAAGCATCATGGGTAGGATCAGAGGTCTGATCACAGCCCCACCTGCAGGTATTCCAAGGACTTGCTTGGCCCTTGTGCAGCTTCCAAGGCCTTTTGCTACCTACCAGTAGACTTAACCTCTGGGAGGACTCAAAGGCTCTAGCTGGGAAGACGCAATGGTGTAAAAATGTCATGGAAACTGAAGGCTCTGAAGACAGTTGGCTGGGGAGAGTCCAGGGGGGTGGTGGGAAGAATGGACTCTCTTAGAATAAAGCAGATTAGACATTGCAGCCCCTTAAAAGGGAAAAGGAAGTACACCATATTCAGGTAAACTTGGAATGAATGATGGTTTCCCAATTGCCAGAGGTTCTCACAGAGATATCCTTGGTCTCAACATTTTCTTTATTCTCTTTTCATTCTTTTTTTTTTCTTTTCTTTCATTTCCTTTTCTCTCTCTCTCTTTCCTTCATTCCTTCCTTCCTTCTTTCCTTTCTCTTTCTTTCTTTCTTTCTTTCTTTCTTTCTTTCTCTCTCTCTCTCTCTCTCTTTTTCTTGGGCCAATAAAATTTGACAGAGAGTTTAAATCTACATTTTCATTTTTTGGTTTGATGTGTTAGATAAACATCGATAGTTTGATGAACTGGTAAGGTTTTTGACTGCCAGTCTTCTCTCTGTAGGCATGCTTTCTGGGGACTTTCTGTTCTTCTGGTATGGAGGACTTTATTTGTGTTATCCTTCTTTTCTGGTTTCTATGCATTTGAGTCACAGGGAGTAGTGAGCCAGGCTGATTATGTTATTCATATAATGTCAGCCTACCCTCCGGGCAGTTCTATAACTTAACATTATTAGCATGCCCCTAATCATCCAGCAGCTATCAGCTACAGACTAATGTTTCCACATTCACCGTAAGATGTTCTATTTATCTATTTATTTATCTATCTATCTATCTATCTATCTATCTATCTATCTATCTATCTATCTATCTAT
>NW_026596069.1:12620650-12632662 GCF_907164565.1 Psammomys obesus
TATCTATCTATCTATCTATCTATCTATCTATCTATCTATCTATCTATTTGTTTCTGGCTTTTCAAGACAGGGTTTCTCTGTGTAGCCTTGGCTGTCCTGGATCAGGCTGGCCTCGAACTCACAGTGACTGGTATTAAAGGCACGTGCCACCAGGCTCAGGATAAGCTGCTTTAAATCAGTATTTAGTAGCTGAGTATGAATTGCCATCATTTCCCTCATGCACAACACCCAACTGTGTACTTGGGTGGAGGTACAGAAGTGTGTCCAGCAGAGCAGAATTCAAAGTTTTAAAACCCAATCTTATTGAAACTCCTTGTCACTGAGATCTATTAATCTTTCCTGGGAGGAAATCAGACTGTCCTTCCTGGGTTTTGCCTTCAGGCTTGGTGGCAGAAACCTTTACTTTTTGCCCCATCTAACCATTTCTAAGATATGTTCTTTTCTGATGTAAAATATTTATATATATTTTTCATGGATACATTCATATTTTAGGGTCTCTCATGTTTTAACAAATGCTAATTTATTTGTTTTTAAGTATACTCCTTTACATCAGAGCAAGCCAACTACATTATTCCTTCTAAGTCTTGTAAGGTTCAACTGAACATAGCTGTAAGCAGTAGGGTTGAATACACATTCATTAGTTCTCAGCACATGTTGGAAGTTATTATTGGAAGTTATTATTGGATATCTGTCTCATGCTTTATATATGCCATACTGTTTAGAAAAACTTTTGTAAAACAATCCCCTGGAAAAGCAATAGCTGTCACACTAATCTTTCTGGTTGCTTTTATGTATCACAGGGCTTCTTGACAAACTAAGCTATGTGAATTTCCTGTTCTTATCAGTTCAGTCAGATTCCCTATCTTTGAGTTTTAAGGGAAGTGTCTCATCTAACCCTGCATTAGTGAATCTGATAAGTTCTTTTGGGGATTTTCAAAGAGGACCTGATGCTGACAAAGGCTGGTCACTGGCTCATATCTCCACATTAATGTTAAGATGCTTTAAACGAGTAAGTATAATTTACATCTGAGTCTCCATCATCCCCCTCATGCACAACAAGCAACTGTGTGCCTTTTACCTCTTGAGAGTGTTCTACATTACTCTAATGAACTCTATCTTCTACATGGAGGAAGAGGAAGGGAAGGAAGAGGAAGAGAAAGAGGAGGAAAAGAAGCTTGGTGAGGAAGAACACGATGAGGAAGAAGAAAAAAAAGAGTAACAGGAGGAGAATGAGTGAGAAGAGAGGGGAAGATGAAGAGAGTGGGAAAGTAAAAGAGGAGGGAGATGGAGAGCAAGAGGAAGAAAAGAAAGAGTATGGAGAGCAGGAGGAGGAGCAGCAGCAGCAGCAGCGGCAGCAGCAGCAGGAGAACATGATGATCTGCTTTTTAAGCTAGGACAACCTCTTCTGCCTTCAAGCATCATATTCCTCATTTCAAATTTCTGCTTCTTCTGCAAATAAGCCTTATTTATATATCACAGTCTGTCCTCTCCAGTAAATACCATTTTGTCCCCTGAGGAAACTCTCAGCATGTTCTGACTTTTTTGTTTGTTCGTTTGTTTGTTGGTGCTTAGTTGTAGATGTGACAGTAATTTTGTCTGTTCACAGAATTTCTATGTTAGCAAGGGTTTGTCTCTCTGAGGAAGATGTTAAGTTCTTTGGTAATATCATGCCACTAGTTCTTACCCATGTCCTCTGCACACCTAATGCTCCATATAGTATTCTGTCATGTGACAGAAATACTTGACCAGAATTAGGGCCCCTAGTCCCTGCCGTGCTTTCAGCCTGGACACTGTTTATTCAGCCATTAAAGCACTTACCACGGGTGTTCTGAAGCGCATTGTGTGAGGTCTGGGTGACTCACAGTCCTATCAAGTTCACCTTTTTTTTTTTTTTTTTTTCTCGAAAAGTACCCAAGATAGCACTGTTTATAAAAAGAACTCAACAATACCACCTAACAAAGTTTCTATTGCATTTGAACTTTCCACAGCATTCTGTGTACCTTCATTTTGAGGGACGGCGATTTTGAAAGTTAAAGATGATCATGCTAGAAAATAACCCTCTATTGGCATTTGGCACACGCAACGGGGAAAGAATGGTTTGTTGCTTTTCTAATTCATTATTTAAAAAGAGCATTGCCTTCTAAATTTAAAGTCAGTGGTCAAACCTTCAGTGAACAGGAAGCAGTTGCTGTATCAAACCCAGTGACAGATATTAAATATAGGTGCCTACAATGTAGATGTCAATCTGCCAATTTGTTTTGCTGTTTTCAGTATAAGATTTTACCTCGTTATTAATGCCATTGCAGAATAATGCTAGTACAACTATCAAAAGAAAAATGAACATTATTTTTATCATAACACTTAAGATGACCCCAAGATCAAGCCAGCTAGTAACTGGGCTACCTTTTTCTGATTTTCTTTCTAGTTCGATTTACTTTGACAGTATTTAATTCCTTATAGGATGGAATATTTTATGTGGCGAATTATTCACTAAGCCTTTGAGTAATTTTAATTAAAATTCAGCTCAAATCAACCCCTTATGCTTGGAAAAAGCATCTGTCATGTTTCCCCCACTTAAGAACTTGAGCTGAAAATATGAGCGTTTTTCCTGTTATAAAAGTCCTGCATCTGTGTGAAGTTAAAATAGCTCCAGAGGACAATTTTCAACACATTTTGGAGAATTATGGTTTTAAAAATGCAACTTTCAGAAAACAACACCCATGGCTTCTGGGACCTGACGCTACTTCTTGCTATATGACATAATGACTTCTCTCCCAAGAAACAAAGTTAAGCCCTTAAACCCTTACTGACTCTGGGCTCTTTTACGTGCCCCAGAGCAAGAACATAGTATAATGTCTACTGTATACAGGGGCCTATTTGTATTTCAGAATGAATACATGAACTGATACATGATTAGCTATTATGACATAAAACCCTTGTCTTTATCCACTTATTTCTTCTCATTGTAGTACCTGTCCTAGCCTAGCCTAGAATTCTCTCCCAAGACAGTAATGCTTTTGACCTCCTGAGACTAACTGGTAGAAACTAAACAGAGCAGCAGAAGATCCAGAAGGCGGAAGCATTTTGTGAAAATAATAAAAGAATTGTTGCAATGTATTTTTTATTCTTTGGAAAGATCACTTCTGTCTTCCAGGAAATTCTTTAAAACTGTAATTCTATTTTTTTTTAAATCATGAATAGAGCTCCTTTGGGTACATTATGATGACTATTGCAGCCACTAATTATCTTAAATGAAAGTTTTCTCCAGGCCAGTCAGTCAGTCTGGTCTTCCTTGAAGCAAGAATCCTGTTTCTTGGGTTAGATCTTCTAGCTGTTTTTGGCCTGCAGCCATTGAGTCCCTAACTCTGCTTTGGGATGGCACTTGTATGACATAGCCATGGTCCATGTGGCTGGTGGACCAGGAGTTTCGTCTCACAGAGGTCCTGGCACAAGCTTCCTCACGCAGCCATATTTACCACCATGTGGTGCTTATTAGAAAAAGATATGCCACAGTTTATTTCATAAAACATAATGTTACCAGTAATATATACCAAACTAGTGACTTTTTTGATCAAACCAATGCGGATTAGTGAAAACAATTAAAAATGTTCTTTTTGTGGTACTGGGGGGGGGGGTGTGTCAAAACCTGAAACTTGCACATTATTGGAAAGACCTCTACCACTAGCTTCCATCTCTCAAGGTTCTCTTTTCATAATGTAGCAGTTGCAAATATGAAATATATAGGCATCCAGTTTTTATTTGAAACTGGGACAGTTGCTGTTGTTAATGATAATATATACTTGGGCATTTTCTGAGAACTTAAATGTTCCTATAAGAAATTCAAGTCTGTAAGTTGGCCTATGCTAATTACTTTGATTCAATCATATCACAGTGTATACATATAAATGTCAAAAATTATAATTTAGCTCTTTCTAAAACCATTCTTTCTGTATATGGAACACAATAGTTTCTCATTATATCTATTTGTTCCATACGATGACTTTGAAGTAATGTTGATTTCAACACTGTGTGATCATTTGTTCAAGTGCTCTAGCAATGCATACACAACAGCATTCCAAAATCTGAACAAGCAACTAAAACTTTAAAAGGGTATTTTTATTAAATAGCCTCCAGTGCAACTCAGTCACCTCAAGGGATTTCAACTAGAAGAGTTAAATCACAGTCCAAAGGCAATAGTAATATGCTTCCTGGTTTGTAACAATAAATCAGGCACAGGGAGACTTCATCCTTGTTTCCTAGACCCTCTCCCTTCCCTGTGTTTGGAGACCTTACAGGTTCTTCTTTTCCTGATTTCTGTGAGCATTTTTGTATGTAGGCATCAGAATAATTTCTAGACTCTTTCATTAAGAGGGACATTTTCCCAAGGTAACCTTTAGTGTGGGCTACATTTGGCTACGTCTATTTTCTTGTTTATCCCATCAAGTTGCTGGAGGAGTAACCTCATGTAGACTGTCTCTCCTCCACATCTCACCCTCATGCCTCCCAGCTGCCTTTCCCACCATCACACTGAACCTACTCCTAACAGGCTCGCTGTCCTCCGGAAGATAAGTCCACGAAGACTCCAGGACCCATCTTCCTGTCTGCTTCACGTAGTTTTTCTCATTGCTACTTCTTCCCTAAATGGGTCTCTCTCTGGCTTCTGCAATACAGTATCCCTAGATTTTCTCTTGCTGTCTCCAGATAACTGTTCCCGTTACGACTTGATGCTGATGAAATTCTCTTTCCTTAACCAAGCAATTTTTAAATTAGGCTGCACACACGGCGTTTCAGAACCGCACCCCAGAACCGCTGGACATTTTCCCATAGCCATCCCGTCCAAACCTTTAACTCAAATAAACATTTTAATAAAAATATTTATTGTTATTACTATTATTGTTGTGTACACGTGTGTTTATGTGCCTTGCCGTATATATGTGGCGTTCAGAGGACAGTGTTGTAGAGTTGATCCTCTCCCTCCACCTGCTTGTTTTTTTCTAGGGTTTGAATTCGGGTTGCTCGGCCTGTGTGCAGCAGGTGTTCCTGAGTTATCCTTCTGGCCATTGAGTTACCTAGCTGGCCTTCAGAATGTGAATCTTCCCCTGCGAAAGCCTCCCCCACACTTCCTGTCACCATGAATGATGCCAACATCAATTCTGGCACCAGAGCACGAACCTCCAACAGCTTGCATGACCCCTCACAAAATCTCTGTTCCCTGCTTTACCTCAATGCCATTATCGCTGTGCTTCTTTTAGCCTATAATTATTATTATTTTTTGTTCTTGTATTCTATGGTAATTTGCCTTTGCTATTCTTCCTTCCTGTACTCCATTGCCTACTCACAATGCTTGAATGGTTTATTGTTCCAGTACAAATTTTATCCTCCTTAACATAGTCTCAGAATGCACTTACGGTACTGTTTCCTGTCTGTCCAGCATTACTTTGCACCACTCATTATAAAACATTTATCCTCTAGCAAATCAAAACCATTTGCAGTTATCTAAAGATGTCAAACTCTATTTCCTGAAACTTGTAACTTGTTCCAGAATAGTCTTCTGTGTCCACACTACACATCCCACTCTCAGTCTGCTGTTTAAACTTGTGGCCTTAAAAAAAAACCTTTCAGTTCATTTTTCTTTCTCTATGAATCTTCTGCTTTCCATTGTGGGGTTCTGTTGTGTTGTTACAGGAGGCTATGATAATCTTCCTCGGTGTATTTTTTTTTAACCCATGCTCTGTGGGAGATTATTCAGATAGTCTTCAGCAAATGGTTCAGATGCTGGCCAAAGTATACGATGAATGAACGAAAAGGCAAACCAATGCCATGGTTTTACTCATTCTGAAAAGTAACTCATTTGTCTAATATTTTTATAAAAGTTTCAAATGCTGGATCAAGATTGCCTATGAATATTTTCTTCTGCTTCAAGCTGACACTCTTGAACTTTTCTCTTCATAAATAACGAAAGACCATTGAAACATCTCAAAACCCTGCTTCTTAATAATGGAAGGTTTGGCAGAAGCCTTCAAAAGTATCATGAATGAAAGCAACAGAAACAAATGGTTCAGACCTGAGAAGAGTGTACCGTCACTGATGGGATTACGTGGAGCTGCGGCCCCACACATCATTATTCTCTATTTGATGTCAAGAGAATTATTGGAGATTGCATTTCAACAAAATGATGATTAAAAGTCCCTGTTGATTTAAAATGCTTCCCAGACTCTTAATGCTTCTAGGAAGTCCCTAGACTTCATTCCAGAATGCTTTCATGTACTGACGATAAACATTCTGGAGCAGTGTGAATTCTACACATTGACACAGCTGGGTCTGGCCAGTCATTACTCTTTGGACCAAATAATGCTTGGTGTGGATTTTCCAAAGACCACAAGATGTAAACAAATAAATCGAGGGGACTTTTTGCTCTTTTATTTTATGGACAAAGTTGCTCTCTTTCTATGAAATTAACAGATTTGACTATTTCATACAGTGGTCTAGGCCTGCTCTCTGCTCTGATATTTGCTGACTTTGGCCAAAAATGGGATGGATCCAGCATGACATTAGGCAATGATATTACAGCTGAGTGGTGATGGTACATGCCTTTAATCCCAGAATTTGAGAGGCAGAGGCAGGTGGATCTCTGAGTTCAAGGCCAGCCTGGTCTACTGAGCAAGTTTCAGAACTGTCAGAGTTACACAGAGAAAACCCTGTCTCGAAAAGCCAAAAAAAGAAAAAGAAAATTATATTACAAGTAAGACAAATGAGGTATGCAGATAAATGAGTTATATAATGTGTACACTTGTTTTTAAAAGCAACGAGTCTAATATAAAGACTGACCATATATTTTTTTATGCATAGGAAACTATCCCTGGCACAATGAATTCTCCTGGGTATTGTCTCTTCAATCAGATCAACACACAAAATAACTGGTAATTATAAGACAAGGAGAAGATGAACAGGTGGGGGAATATTTGCAGGTAAACTGAGGATCAGTGATATATCAGAGCAGAACAATGTTGACTGTTCAATGTAAAAACTGCAGAATTATGACAATAGTTATCCCCAGAAGCAATGAGCCAGGGACGATTAATCAAGGTCTAGGCACAAAGGGGTCTCCCTGGTTTGTTTTAGTTCTGTAGTGCTCCAGCACTACAGAGTATATACTTCAAGTCTCTAGTACAACTTCTCCGAAGTTGTTGCACACCCTGTGTCCTTCAAGAGTCTGCAATCATTCTGAGAATTCCCTGAGAGAATAATGTAGATTCAGAAGAAAGAAATGAGCTTCCGTGGATGAGGGTTTGCAAGGCTCAGTACCTAAGCCTAGAGGTTTGAAACTTTGGAGAACAGAATTATATCACACTACGCACCCAGCTGTCATCACAGGCAAATGACCTGGTGAATGAAAGGATTTGGGGTGGAATATAAGAAGCCGTGTTTCTGAAGTGTTCACCTTTACAAGGTGAAGGTTTATAAGCCAATTCTGAGAGCTGTTAGGGTTCAAGAGAAAGGACTTTAGTTTTATTGCACAGAATTCATATCTTCTATGTTCTCTGTGGAGAATTTGCATGCTTCAGACCTAGTCTTTAGACTTCCATTTAGAGGGAAGGCAATAGTGATATGAGGCACCGACGTTTAGATTACTAACACGTTGGCATTGGTGCCTCGTATCTCCTCGGTTTAGTTCAACTTAGCATCTGCAGGTAGAACTGAGGGAGCCAGAAGGACAGTGGAACTTAGTGTGTTGTATGGTTTTCCACACAGGAAAGCTTACAATCTAATTTTAGCTTCTTCAAACTCCTACGAGCTACACAGCGTAGTTCCAACATTTCTGAGGGTATTTGTGTTGGGCATGTGATACGATACGGCAGTACACTCTGACAGTACTTCAACAGCCAGCTCAAGGTTAATTTTGTTGACATCTTCTGGAAGCGCTGATATACCCTGTGTCTAAAGACGATCTAAATAGCAGATGAAAAGGCAGCCAAACTGCCTTTGTGATGGAAAAATGGAGGAATTTGTGTTTTATTCTCATAAACAAGAAGTGGATCACTATGATGCAGAAAGAGATGGAAACCCCCTTCTCATCATTAAAAGCATTTCTAGGTCTTTTCATCTACATAAGAGTGTTGTATTACTCTTATGTACAGGTTGCATTACTCTTATGAGAAGCACTTTAGGCTTAGAAAATATTTTGGAGGCTCTTACAATTACAAGACCCAGAATCCACAAAAGAATCTAGGAAACACCTCTGTGAGAAAATATACCTGAACATTTAAGTAGAAACACATATTGGTAGGTGCTCTAGGGTTCCACTGACCAAACAGAATTGTTCAGTATCTATATTTCAGCACTAAAAGATGTATTTTACTTTTAGAATTGCTTTGGTAAAACCCCTCTGCCTGGTAGACAATTAGAAGCAGACAGAACTACTGATGAAGCTCATTCCTGATTTTGATAACAAAAGAACTCATGACTTTGCCTACCTATCTTTTAATTTTTACATCATTATTATAATTATTACAATTCATTTACTTTGTATCCCAGTTGTAGCCCCCTCACTCATCTCCTCTGGTCCCACCCTCTTTCCTTCTTCCTCCCCTATTGTCTTCCTCCCCTAGTTCGATGATAGGGAAAGTCTTCCTCTCCTACTGTCTGACCCTAACCATACAGCTCAGTCTCCATGTGGGTCCCTAGTAAGGGGAGAAGAGTCAGTCTCTGACATGAACTTCATTGCCTGCTCCTTGATCATAGCTCCCTGGTGGGGCGATTTAGTGATCCACCAAGGAAGAGGAGCCAGACAGTCTGGATTGGCTGCCTATCTTTCTGTAGGTTTGGGCACATGCACCCATGTCTAATTCACCTAAATGCCAACAGAATAACTTAGGTGTGTAAAATATGGATGCCACAGAATAGTCCTTTTAAAAAGGACTAAAATTGATACAAATTTAGCAGAAGGGTTTAGGGTTTGGGTGGGACTTCTGGGATTCCCTTTATTGATATTACAGGAACTTAAAATTCAAATCAGAAAGATCTGGCATCATCGTCACTTCAGCTCCAGCATGACTGCAATCATCTCTCTTGAATTTTACCCCTAAAAGAGCCATCTGGAAGAAAGCTCTCTCCTTGATTTTCAGAACCGCTTTTTGTTTTGCTTTTCTCTTGATTGATATCTGCATTTTTGAATGTTCTGAATTACTAATGCTGGATGAGGTATACAGAAAGAAAGTACAAAAATATCTAGGAAAACATTGCACTTTGTGGAATACTGCCATGCATGAGAGAAAGGAGTTCCTTTCAGAACAATATACCTGTATTGATGGAGCTGGTCACAGTACTACAAATTTTACCCATCTTTCCTGTTAGGTATTTTTAGCCAGTGGAAGACTTAAACTATGAAAAAATCATGATGTATCTTATTTTTTATAGAATATACACTTGAATATAGGCTGGAGAATATTCAGCTATAGTAAACAGATTTCTACATGATCAAAATTATAAAAACTATGGGAACTTTCCTTAGTGGGCAACCTCCTATTCCATCAACCTAGACCTCGTGCATTAACTTCAAATTTAATATCTATGAGCAACTCATTGCACTATGTCCTCCCTCTCCTTTGCCCCGTTCTTCATTTCTTTAAAACTCTTGTTCAGAGCAATGAATTCATGTAATTTTGTTTTGTACACTATTTATTTTAAATTCCCTACATAGTCCTTTGCTTTTCAATTCAAGGAAATTTACAGTGAGTCTGAACCGTAAGAATGACGACCACACTGGGAATGAGGAGCTCCTGGGTAAGATGTGCAGCTTCTTTGAATTTTGGAGAAAAGAGATTTTTTTTTTTATTAGGCAGATGAAACATGGATGCCTTAATGAAGTAAAGTGGAAGTACACAGGTGTCCAAAGGACTTTTATGTTCTGGGGCCGTTTTGAGCTTTAGCTCCAGACCCCCTGTGAGCTAATAAAATTCATTCTATTCTTTTTTTTTTTTCTTGCAGCACTTATTTTCAGGGAAGGATTTGGATTTCAGAAGTACTGTGTCCTGTAAGGACTAGAGAGAAAACCCTTTGGGATAATATAAAAGGCTGTCCATGGCATCTACACATTTATCTCTTCATATTCATGCTCTCCAGCTTCACACCTTGCCTTCTAAGAACACCGAAGTGTTGGTGGCTCTGTACACCATGAAATCTCCCATCTTCATCACATGAGAACTTTCATCCTAAACAATCTTTGCCATCTTTGCTTTCTGGGGAACGCTTATTCATTTATGATGATTCAGCAGCAGAACTGTTTTCCTCGGGACATCTCTGGAAACTGTAAGGCTTTTGTCACTTTCTGTAGTATGACTGCCTCAGTTCCATGTGTCAAGGTCATTTTGCTAGACAGTGCCCTCTCCCAAGCACTACGTGGATTAAGGCTGAAGCACCATCTAATGCCAAGGTTTCGTAAAGCCCTACTCTAACAGACAGAAGATCAACCATGTAATTGTGGCATGCTGCCAATTGTTCTTGTGTCGTTGGGAGAAAAACAAAAGAACAAAGAGAACTACATGTGATTTTACTTTGAAAATATGTGCTTTTTTTTTTTTTTTTACGAGCTGGGTGATAAGAACAACTTTATAACTAAGACATGAAGATGTTATACCAAAAGTGTAGCTATCTCTAGTAGATTTCTGATTAGTTAAAAAAAAAAAAAAAAAGATGGAGCCCCCCAGTGGCCCAAACTTACAGTTGCAAATGCTCAGTTTCTAGATGTTTTGTCTCACAACAAAGCTTCAGAGTTTCGAAAGTCCTCCTTTTATGAAAATGCAAGCTTTCTTTACTTTCTTATAACACTATATTACATGCATTTTAGCCTTACAGAGGAAACAAATTTTCTTTTAAATAATTTAAATAAACCACACACAATAGGGGCCCATCTCACTCATTTATGAATGAATGATTCTGAGCCATCACCAGGATTTATCCACAAAAGGGAGATGATAAATCTTGTTCATCCATGAATAATTTAATTCTTTCTGCTGCAGCCCTTGAAGGAAATGTTGCGATATACTGAACCCACTCAAAAATGTAGGAACAATCCAGTCAAGGGCAGCGGTTTCTCCTACTGCTGTTTGCTTTGAGCAGAATGATATTTAATGTGTATATTCTTGGACTTGTAAAAGCATTGGTGTGTGTGTGCGTGCGCGCGTACACATGCATGCACACTTACATGAGCAGCTTTGATGGCCTGTGTACGAAACACATTGGCTTCTCTTTTAGCAAGTGCATATCTAACTAAGGTAGGCAGCAGCATTTGAATTTTCTTCACCCCTGGTCCTCAGATTACCAGTAATGGTTTGGCAGAAAGCCTGAGGCAGCCTTCCCCAAGTGCTGCAACACTGATGGGTGAGGACATTTGAAGAGAAGTTTTTGTTTTAATTAATTCTTATCTTACCCCATTAGGAAATGCAACTTATTTATAAAATTTTCTTACACTTTGGCGATTAGATCTCTATAATTAGTGTTCGAAATGGGGTGAAAAAGCTCATTGCAAATACAGACGTGTCTATATGATTATTTTCACTAAATCTCCAAGGATCACTCTCAAAGATCCATGCCTACTTCAAAATATTATATTCCACTAATTAATTTAGTTGTGCATTTTTGTGTGTGAGTGTGCATGCCTCAGTACACAGTCAGAGGACAGCCTCCATGGGAAAGTCTTTTCCTTCTATTATGTGGGTTCAAGGAATTCAACTTAGGTCAAGTGTGGCAGCAAGTGCCTTTGCTCATGAGCTATCCCAGAGGCCCAGCTTACACATTTCTAAAAGTCTGCAAAAGCAAAGGAATGCCAACAAAAAGTCTATGCTCTGTGATTTAATTTCTTATCCATAATTTCTTTTTTTTCTGAATGTTATAAGTAAAAAAATTTCTTTTTTCTTTGTTCCTACTGCAGCAATATAGCAGACTCCGGTTAACCTTCCTAAGTTTAGCACACACACACACACACACACACACACACACACACACACACACACA
>NW_026596069.1:12632672-12681705 GCF_907164565.1 Psammomys obesus
CACACACACACACACACACACACACACACACACACACACACACACAGTGAAGTTCAGTAGCTCTATGTGAATGACCTTCATGAAATTCTGCCTAAAGTAAGAAATGCTCTGGGTATTTCTCAGAAGGCACACTCAGAGAATGAGTTATTGCCTAAGACAAAAGCAGGCATTTCTGCAAGCTCGTACTGTGTCTTTGAGGCCACCGGGGTATCATACAGAAACCGAAGCCATAATTTACCCCTATGCACTGAAAAATACACTCTACTTGCACACTAGGACCCTTTGCCTCATTACGTTAAATGCTTCTCCTATGTCAGTTTAAAGGAGGGATTGTAACGCTGTAAATCTAAGTAACCGAGGTTTATGTTCCTGTGTTTAGAAAATTGCTATGCAGCATATTGTCCAGCCTTCTAAATGTTTTAGGTGACAGGAAGCTTTAAAGTGTGGATTGGATTGTAACTGGCTTCGGTGCTTAGTAAATAGGAGGACTACATTGTGGGGCTCTCTGAAGAGGTTCTTCAAGCCGATTGAGGGGAGCCCACAGTGCTCAAAAGAAACCTGCAGATCCTCCTTCAGTGAGCACTTAGAGAGCTGCAGGCTTCATCATGCCTTCTGAATTGTCCTGTAGCCCCAAGGTAAAATATAAACAAAACTCAATCACAGGACAATACATGTGACATGAATTTCTTCTACCAGGATATGGTGATAGTTCAGTTGAAAAAAAAATGCTGTGTACAAGCACAAGGACTTGAGTTGAATTCCCCACAAGCCCCAGAAGGAACCATTGGGTGACACACTTGTTCTCCTAGCCCTGGGGAAGCAGGAGATGGATGGCTCACCCATCAGCCAGCATTGCCTACCAGTTGAGTTCTAGTTCAGTGAGAGACCTTGCCTCTAAACAAACACACACACAAAATATGAATAAATGACTAAGGTGGCTAGCGCTTGGGGATTGATGCTTGTTCATGAGCACACACACACACATTCCCATACTCGTCCACTCCCCCACACACACCCGTACACAAACATCTGCCTGCACACACATGAACGCAAACACACAGGCACACACAAAACTATGCTTTCTGTAATTCTGGCCAAATGATTTCTACAATACAAAATGGAAATAACTTCCCAAATAATTTTAAAACATTTCTTTATCTTCTAGTTAAAAATGGAGGAGGGATTCAAATTGCTAAAGGAAGACAAGCAGAGTAATCATATCAGACTGGACTAGAACAGCCATGCTCTGTCACACCTTCTGACCTTGGCACTTCCACATGGTCCACATATCTAGGACACTCTTTGGATAGAGTTACGTTCGTTCTGGAAGTGTACGCCCTATGGAGTAAATGATTGTTTCACACAGTCATTGCACTTCAGTGTAACAAACATTGCATTAAGGAAACTGGGGATTGTTTTGTTATGTTCGTCCTTCTTTTTTTTTCCACAGGAAAATTCCCTCAGCCTGTAACTTTAGAAAAGAATTTTATTAAACTGAACATTGTCTTTTCAAAGCTTTAATATTTCTGATTTTTAAGAAAGTGAAGGGGAAACAGTCGAGAAACATATGTTGAGGTGGAAGAAGGCCTTTCTCCTCATAAGGCCTTAACCTAGAAATTAAAAACTAAGTTAACGGATTAATAATGTGTGGCTGGAGGGATGGCTCAGTGGTTAAGAGCACTGTCTGTTCTTCCAGAGGTCCTGAGTTCAATGCCCAGCAACCACGTGGTGGCTCACAACCATCTATACTGTGATCTGCTGTCCTGTTCTGGCGTGCAGGTGTACATGCAGACAGGGTGCTCATTAACATTAATGAATCTTAAAAAAAAAAAAACTTAAAAAAAAGTTTAGACTTTCAAACAAGATGGGTCAAAAAGGTAAATCATGTGAGTTCTGAGAGGGTTTTAAAATTTGTGGTGTATCATAAATAGTACGCCCAAATAACATTAAATGTTACTGGGTGGTGTGTCAATATAAAAACAATGCCTTTTATCAAGGGAATGAAAACAAATAAGTAAATATTAAAAATATTTACAAAAGTCCTTAAAAATCCTTAGCTTTGGGCTCTAAAAGTATTATGTGAGCTAGAATACTATTATATCATAAACTGTTTTGTAAATGTATTCATTTGATACTTTTTAAAATTGTGTGTGTGTTCACGTGTGTTGTATATGTGAGTGCAGTGCCCACAGAGGCCAGAGGCTTTCAATCCCCTGGAGCTGGAGTTACAGGGAATTATGGGTACTAGATATGGATTCTAGGAATGGAACCTGGGTCTTTTGCAAGAGCATATTGCTCTTTCTCCCTAACCCATCTTTCTTTCCTTTTTTTAATTAAATTTTTATTTTTTACATTAATTACATTTTATTTGCTTTGCATCCCAGCTGTAGCTCCCCCTCATTCCCTCCCAACCCACCCTCCCTCTCTCATCTCCTCCCATATCCCTCCCCAAGTCCACTGATAGGGGAGGTCCACCTCCCCTTCTATCCGACCCTACCTTATCAGGTCTTATCAGGACTGGCTGCAATGTCCTCCTTTGTGTCCTGTCAAGGCTGCTCCTCCCTCAGGGTGGGAGTGGGGGTGGTCAAAGAGCCAGGCACTGAGTTCATGTCAGAGACAGTCCCTCTTCCCCTTACTAGGGAACCCACTTTTCTATTCCCACTAGAAAACATTAATACAATGTAACAGGTGTAACTGAAGTAGAATTTAGCAGGCGTGTTTGATGATATGAAACATTCTTTCTGTGTGCCTCTTTCTCTGCTCTCTCAAACTCTGTGTTAGAAAACAATGGACTTGAGCAAGTTAAACCTGTGCATGTAGAACATTCGTGAAGCCTTACTGTAAGCATTGGCCAGAATTTCTAAGAGAGAGATAAAATCCATAGCAATTTGCTTGATTTGGAATCCTTAAACAACCCGTGAAGCATTTCCTAGAATTACTGCTACCAAGAACACAAATTCGATTTGCTGACTAAATTACAGTCCCAAGGACCTCCAGCAAATGGCCTTAAAATGTTCAAACCTTTAAATGTCTCATTACTTCTAGATTTCCCAGATTTTTATCTCAGCGCTCACAGAAAAACACTAAGAACATACAGAATTTGAGGGATATGAGTGTCCTTCAAGTCTAAAGTACAGTGTGCTACAGCTCCTCTGTCTCCAAGCCTCTTTCTTTTGCCCCACTTATTAGTAAAGGTAGCAGGATTAGGCTTGCATCCAATTACTTCTCATCCAATTCTCTATATGCATGAGCAGTTTATAGAGATAGGAAAATGAACATTTCATAGTTGCTCCTTACGTTCCGTAGGATTTTCCTAATAGAAGTTTCTTTGAATTCCTCAAATTATTCATGGTCAGGACTACCTAATGATTGGCAGGAAGAGGGCTGAAAGTCTATCATTGCAGAACAGGAGAGCATTGCAGACATGGCAAGAATTCAGAGAGCCAAGAGACCTAAGTGGAGATGAGAGTGCACAGAGATGAGTAATACTTTTATCTAGGCTCTGGAGACTTGGGATGCTTAATCACTTGCGAGTTTGGAAATTTACCAGAACTCTTTCTGTCCTTTCGCTTTTCATACATGCTTGTAGGATTGTGTTTCCTACCATGCTGAAGCTAGGTGTGGCTTTGTAGTGTCCCTTGGCCAAGCAAGTGTAAGCATAGGAGGAAATGAGGGCTGCCGTGTGGAGAAAGCCTGTAACCAACACGTGATACCTAAGCGGCTCACATGAGAGGGGATCCTATCTTTTTATGTCCCACTGAGACTGGAGCTTGTTTTCACGGGAAACCACATTTAGTACATCCGTCTATACCTTAATCTAAACATACATAGTAAGAAAACCACACTTGCCTCTTACCTATAAAATAGTTTGCAGTATTGAATTTACTTTAGAAGATGAATTTTAAAGGCATTTGATTTTTATGTATATGATTTGCCTGCATGTACATATGTGTACCACATGTGTACGATGCCTCCAGAACCAAAAAGGGCATGTGTAGATTCTATGCAAGAACAGTAAGTGCCCTTAGCCAATGAGCTGCCCCTCCAGTGAGGGCTGAAAGTGAACTGTTGCATTTACTTGAGGTTTTAACAGACAACAGTTCTGTGACTGAGTATGTTTCTATAAATGTGTAGTATGGAACAATATGAGACTTAGAAGTTCATTTATACTAGACGATCAGCTTCATTCAAAAAATCATTCTACACCTTTTTACAAAAGCAGTAAGGTGTTTCTACTCTTGAACTATTATTATTTCAGTGAATTTGTGAACTGCAAAGTCATATAGGAATGGATATAAGTGGGATGCAAAAGGGAAGTAATAAAAATAAATCTATTTTTCTTTGAAAAAATATGTAGATATTCACAGATCTTTCATAACTGAGTGAGTGAGTCATCTTTACATCATATTTATTTTGCAAAACTGCAAAGTCGAGCTTTACTTAGGCAAACAAATACTGTTACTTGATATTAAACGGCATATGAAAAATCTGGGTATTTTAAGGACTCTTGATGTTAGGGTCTCATAAAGATATCTCTCGGCATGATTTTCCTTAACTTGTCTTTTGTTTTTATTGTTGAGACATCATCTCATTATGTAGCTCAGACTGGCTTGGGACTCATTTTATGGTTCAAATTGAACTCATTACGATCCTGCCTCAGTCTCCTGAATGCTGGGATTGCAAGTGAAGAAGCAGGCATTGTTAAGAGTCAAAACAATACCCTAAGACTACCCTAAGACTCCACTTGCTGTGAGGGAAATACTAAATGCTGAGAAAGAAAAAAAAAGTTTCATTAACCAGTATGAGTTCAATTTAAGTGAAGAATATAAAAGAAAGAACATTTAAGAAGACAAGATAACTAAGGCCACTGCCCAATGGAAGGCCTAAGTAAATAATCTCATTGCCTAGAACAGATAAGGAAAAGCAGGCACTTGCCCCTCAGTTGGAAGCTAACAGCTGATTACTGTTGAACAGGCAGTCTTTGTTTCTTCTGTAGATGAAATAGAAAGGACACTGTGACATCTTCGTATTTTCTTCTGGGAATTTCAGATTCACATTTTAAATATGGGGTTTAAACATTTTCTTAGCGTCACATATTTGTTTGGTCCCATCTGCAATGAAGCTCTTCTCTTTGTGGAGCGAGGAGAGGACTATGTGGAAATAACACGAGGCAAATCTCTTCATTTCCTTAAGCCCAGGATTTGGCATACTAAGAGTACACAATAAATATATGAAAGACTTACAAATTGTTCAAAGAGTCAAACCAATTAAACAGCTTTACCAAAAATCAGCTTCTTTTGGTCCCCACCAATAATATTCAATTTTCTCCCCTTAGCATACACTAATAGAAATACAACATCAATGCTGCACTTCACGGCCTTAAATTTTAAGAAAAAAAAAATCAAACAACTTTAAAATTTAGGGTCACGGAGTCACAGCACATAAGCTATCAAATGACTTCTTTCTCATACTTACATGGAGATCTGAAAACCCAGTATTTTCTTAGAGTTGATATTCAGACAGCATCCAAGGTGATTCATTTTAATTTAGTTTCTTACTGAATTTTTTTCCTGGTATGCTATTGAGTGTTCCTGATGAGGGGTGTGTGTGTGTGTGTGTGTGTGTGTGTGTGTGTGTGTGTGTGTGTGATAAGTGCTCTCATTGGCCTGGGATTCACCACATAGGCTAGGCTGGCTTGCCATCAAGCTCCGAGGAATTGCTTGTCTCTGGCTTTCCAGAACTAGAATTCCATGTTCATGCCTCCACACCTGGCTTTTTAATCGCTGGGTTGTGGAGATAAAATAATGTAAGCCTCCTGCTTACAAGGTAAGGACTTTCCTGATGGAGCCATCTACACAGCCTGAACGCGAATGGTTGAACCTATTAGCTTCCGCACACCGTGACTGTCCTCAGGCTGGAAGTCTCTCCAATAATGTGCAGCTGACTCATCCCACTTTGCTGATAACATATGGTGCATCATCGGTTGGCCTCACCCGGCGATAAAATGAACATTAATCCCTCATCTCCAGAAGAAAGGCCCAGACCAGAAAAGCAAACATTTCCAGGTTCTACTCGGCATTTAGCATCATTAGTGATAATTATGCTAAGGTCAAAACATATAGAATGAATATAAGCAAATAAAAAAGCGATGGTCCAGGGACAACAGTCCTGGAAATAGCCGGTTACTCATTCCTTAAACCTGTAGTGAGTGGTTCCTGGGTGTTCAGAGTACAGAAACCAGTATGGCATAGGACATAGAATTAGAGACTCTGGGGACTATAGGTGAACTCTGAAGAGAAGGAAAACACAGGGAGAGTGACATCTGAAGTGAAAACTGAGGAGCCACAAGCACTCAGGGAAAAGAGAAATGATTCTGTGGCCTCCCCCAGCCTGCTCTGGCATATGGTGGCTCTGGGAGGCTGTAGTTATGTTTGATAGAAGTGTTGGTGGTGACCAGCAAAGGATTGGAGGAATGGTAAATGCTGATGCATGGTGACAGGCCTGGCAGGCCATGCTAGAGAAGGAACAGTCTTAGTTGGGAGACTACTGGAGTTCTCCTGTGACAAGCAGCTGTGGTTCACAGAAGACAGGTGTGAGAGATGGACACTGGTCGATGGTGGTGTGAGTAGATCCTAGAGGCAGAGGAATAGCTGTGAGAATAAAACAGCCACCAAGTAAGATGACAAGGACCGGAAGCAGAGGAAGATAGGAAGCATGGGGCAGAGAGGGTTAACTTTCAGTAAGCTAAAATGAGGTGGTGATGCTGAAATACAAACAGGGAGAGAGCCTGAAGAGCCAAGTTTTGTGAACAGCTGAAGTGCCTGGAGTGGGTGGATTAGAGATTAAAGAGATGACCAAGGAAACTGGCCTAGAAAGGACAAGTAAAAGGATTGCCGAGTATCATAGGCAATGCGTATGAAGCTGGAGAACGTGAGCTCTTCCATCAGCAAGCACACGCAGTTTTCTCCAAGAAGTCTGAAACCAAGCAGAACACAGCTAAAAAAGTGAAATATGAATGGGGAGAAAAAAGCCTGGCTGAAATCACCAATGGTAGCATCAGACTGTGCAATGTGCTGTGTAGCATGGAGATGTGTTTTTAAGGAACGGTAGCTATTGGTTAGTTCAGTAGGATGAGCAGTCATGACGTAGGTATCTGGCCTCAGAGCTCTAGTCAAGTAAAAGTGTCAGAAATACAAAACCAGGGTAGAATCATTCACACCGTGAAAATTTAGCTAAGGAATGAAAGCTTAGAAAGCAGGGGATTGGTGAGAAGGCTTGTCATGTGAGCCTGACCGTCTGAGGCTGACTCCTGCGCCCCACATAAAGATGGCAGGAGAGAACTGATTCCACAAAGGCTGACCTCTGACCTCCAGGTGCCATGGCATGTGTGCGCCCCACCATGCACACTCATATACCATTAAAAAAAAATAAATAAAAACTGAAAACTTAGAAATCAGAGAGGTAAGTTAAATTTTAAGCACAATGTTTTGCCCCTTAGCAAGCAAGCCTGGCAAACAGAGTTCCCTCTGGTGGCCGGACCAACTTCATCAAAATGGACAAGTATACACTGGGGTCTGGAAAGACCATGTCTTCCACTGGGACAGAGTGCACCTAGCGTGAACCTTCGCTCATACTGCCTGCATGCCAGCTTCTGTCACAGAGAGAGCTTGGGCTCCGGGGCTTTGCCTCAGGTGTTTCCAGTCTGCCACCTGCTGCCTTCTCTGCAGGAACCACCTTCCTAACTGGGTCTCTGATTACCCTTACAAGTGATTTTTATCATCCATTCATTTATTCATCTTGAAATAGAAGTAGTCCCAACTACTTGAACTTGTAGTGAGATTCCTGACCTCGGCCACAAAATGCTGGGATTACAGGTTAGTGCTATCACGCCAAGTTCAAGGGGTGATTTTCAAGATTCATTTTTTTTTAACATAAAGCAAAACTAATGTATTAAGGAGATAGGGCACCACAAATGAAGGTAGGATGGGCAGTAATAACAGAAACATACCCAGTAACATGTAAACTACTATTAGCAGACACATACCCTAAGACAACAACTTTCACGTCATTCAGAGGAAGAAAATCCAAGCTCTCAACCTCATCATGGAACTGGAAACTCCAACAGTGATGAAACAGTGGATGCATATTTGCAATTTCCCTGTCAGTATTGGCCACATTGATAAAAATTCCTACACCTGAGAAATTTGAACCTTGAATTTCTTCCTTTAACATATTGAAAACCAGAAGCTAAAACTTAATATAGGGTGCATTAAGAAGTGTTATGACACCAGATGTGTAAAGGACAGGTTTGCTTACACATGTTTCTGTGTGTTCTGTGTTCTGCTTCACGCAGTCACAAATTTCTGCCAGCTTCATTCTTAATGTCAGCCAAGGGAATGGAGAATCACTTGTGATTTGTGCGACTTAGTGGGTTAATTAAAGGATCACTAAACATTCGTTACAGTTTTACAAACTGCCTACGCTCTTTGAAGAATAAGCATTTTCAACAAAACGCATGCATTTCTAATCCGTAGGCTACGACTTCTAAATACACTGGCTAGGTTCTTCCTTTCAGACAGGTCTTAGGCAGAGAGCCTCACTGTTTCTTGGGGACCCTAAAGGATAGAGGAGCTGGGGTAAGCTGCACACACAAAGTTCGACAGACCAGTCCTGGGCTCAGCTATTTTTACATTTTGTCCTTGCCACACTGCTCAGCAGTTCTAAATTCAACTCTCTCCTTATAATGCCTAGCTTTTGGCATAGAAATGACATCACTTTTTATTATCAAAATTGTGTGAAGGAGCCATATTAAACCACACACTGCTTGCACCTATTTCGGTAACTTGATTCCAGTTTGGTCTATTCGGCAGAGCAAAACCAGGCCAGTTACAGGGAACCACCATCCAGCCCCACATTCTGTCAGGAGACAGAATTATTTTCCCCATATAAAGGAGAATATCCAGCTCACACCATGTACTCTGTGACTTTTATGAACAATATATCTATTTTTTTTTTTTTTCAGAAGGAATGTTGTGTGAGTTTGGAAACGCTGTCGGGAAGAGGAGATGGGGAGGTCGCTTGACCAAACAAGAAACAAAACCTATACATGGGCAAAACACGAGGAACTGAAGTTTGCCCTTCTCCTTGGTGATGAAACATTTAAATAGCCAAAGCACAACTTGGTGAGAGCACATTTAACGACTCTTCCCCTCTCAACTCTTCTCTGGAGTTCTTTATAATCAGAACGCCTCCTCCATTCACTTAGGAGATACCAGCTCTTTTTGAGAAGAACTGCTCAGAATTAATGAGGTAATGCCCCAAACAACTGCTATTAATACATTGTTCGCTTTGATAGAGGCTGCCTGCTTTTTCTCTGCTACATCTTTAAAGATGGGGTACACCCAAACACTCTGAGAGCCCCACGAAAAGAGCTATCAGCTAACAACCCCTCCTTCTTTGAAACATTCTGTCTTCGTTGGCTACATTTGAACACAGTGTCATGCCAGCGAAGCTGCGCTCCATCTCAGTGTGTGCCCCTCCAGAACTGACTCCATAAGCCTTGGGTCCTTGAGGGTTAACGGGAAAGACTGAGGTTACAACTCTGAAATGCACACTTGAAAACAGCCTCACACGTTTCCTTCTGCCACTCAAAATGCCCAAGGCCACCTACTTCCAGAAAGGAAAGCAGCTCCTTCCAGACACGGAGAAATCTCCACGATCTTTCATTCATACTAACCACAAAGCAAAAGTCAATATCCGCCTTCCCAGTGATGCACCTCCAAGTCGGATGTTCTCACTTACCCTGGATGAGGCTCAGCATCCCCTCTTCAACCCTTTTAGTGCCAGTTCACCTAGAGCACACAGTGATTGCTAGCTGGCATGTCCATGAAAGAACAGATTTAGCCAAACTCTTAATTACCCCTGAGACCATGTAACCAACTCTGAAATTCTAGGGAGGGACAGGAGTTTAAAAACCCGGCTTCCAGATTCTGGCGTCCACTGGGTCTATCTTTAACTTGAAAAACGATTTGGTTTCACATTCCACTCAAGTCCCACTGGCGGATGCCTTTGGTAAACTCACCAATGGCGGGCTTTCAAAGGTCTCCCTCCGCCCCTCCCTCCCGGGGAGCTTCCGCCCAGTTCTTCTAAAGCTGATTTACTCAGCTGTCCTTTTACCTGTCTCCTCGTGGGTAAAAGAAACTGCTTTCATTGAAGGCTATTACAGAAACCTCTGCAAGCTGAAGATCAGCCGAGGACTCGCTGGCTTCCCCTGCCATCACCCCACCCCCACCTCACGGCCAGAAACCAACTGACTTCCAAACTTGGCTGCCTGAAAAAGAATGTCCTCTGATTGGCATTCCTGGAGGCAGAGAGCCAGGCAGCCAGAGCTTGGCAAATGGCTTCCCGGGGACACACAACACAAACAAGCAACTTTCCTGGGTTTTTATTTCAGTTTAAGGAGACTATGTCGAGACAGTAAAGATATTTCTGTCGAAGCTCAAAGTTGATTTTTTTTTTTTTCCTATCCGCTTATCATCATTTTACCCAGAATGACTAGGGCCACAGAGAAACTGCAAGATAGCAGAACTGTTATCAAACAGGGAATAAACCTTGTTTGGGGACTCACGGAAAAAGAAGAGCCACAAAAGCCGCTTCACAGTGTCTCAAGGATAACTGGCCAATGGGTAGATTTCCTGAGAAACAAAGTAAATGCTTATAGGAATTTTGGGGGAACTGGCTTCAACTGGCTTTTGTTTTATGCTCCAAGCTGCAGAGGTAGAATATCAAAGAAATACTTCTTTTTCCCAGGAAACCTTCTTTTTTCAGGGTTGTCTTCTAACACTTTAGTACAGACTGAGAAAGAAAGTGTGTGTGTGTGTGTGCATGCATGCCAGTGTGTGTGTATGTGTGTGTGTGTGTGTGTGTGTGTGTGTGCAAATAGAGGCAATGGAGGAGAGCTTCTTACCGGCATGGTCCCCATGCTTTTCTTAGTCTGCTTTTTTATTTAACCCAATACCAACTGTCCTGGGTTGGCACTGCCTACCCTGACTTTCTGCATCAATCCTTAATCAAGAAAATGCCCGCACAAATTTGCCTACAGGCCAATCATCTGATAGTGAAAAGTCCTCAACTGGCATTTCTTTTTCCATGATGACTCTATCACTTGTCAAGTAGATAAATAAATTAAAAAAACAACAACCAAAACAAAACAAAACAAAAAACCCAGCAGCATTAACAACAAAACAAGCAGAAGAAATCCCAACCAACCAACCAAACAAAAAATCCCATAAGCCCTCTGCGTGAACAGAAAAGCCAGGAAGAAAAGAACTCATTGGACAGGGCCTGACAAAGATTAGGATCGGGAAGTCTCTTTAACAATACAAGAAACAGTGCTTAGCATTCACTTATCGGTCACAGGGATCCAAATGCTGTCTGTTACTGAAAATACGATTCTTGATGTTCGGGGTCCTGTGAGTGCTGCAGGCAACTTGATGGGCCCTGCGGCCTGGTGATGGCACTAGAACTTTGGTAGGTGGAAGCGGCACAGGACGGAGCATTGCCAGATCTCGGCAACTGTCAGCTGGCTGGGCTCACGGTGGTGTGGCTGCAGCTGCTCCTTGGGACTCACAGGAACATCTCAAAAACACATTCAATGGCAAATGCTTGACCGCAGAGGACAACTTTCTAATTTTGTTGGTTTTAAGTCTTTGAGAGTTTTTTGTTTGTTTGTCATCTTCTTCCACATCTAGAGCATGATTCCTTTAAGAAACCACATGGGAAGACATGCCTGACTGCTCGCTAATATAAATTTGTTTCTCTCATAGTTTGATGCCTACATATGTTGGTGGGCTGCCAACTACTAGTTACTCCATCTAACTCTATTCCCAGATGCCTAAACAAAAGCTTTACAATGGAGGAAAAGGAGAAGGAAACACAGTTTATTCTTTTATTTCACACTGAATTAGGAAAAGTACAGGCAAGACAGGAGTATCTACAATTTCCCCTGCCGTTTCCGTAGTGAAAAATATACACTATCAAGCAGCAGGTTTTGGTCTCAAGGAACATTCCTTGAGTGTCCATGGTGTGCCCACATTTATGAAATCCATAAACCAGTTCACACATAAATAGAGGGAAATAACTTCCTGGCACAGAGAGCAGCCATCTCTGTCCCAGACTCCTGTTTTTTAGTTGCACCATGAGGTTAGAAGACTGTCTTCAGTTTGTTGCCAGCCCCAGTTCAAGGTCAGCTCAATGCTCTTTTCTGCTGTGTCTTTAGATGCACACTGCTGAAAAGCTCATGCCAAGGAGGAGGCACCTGTTGAAACTGAAACATGTCCTGTGCTGTAGCTGTATGTTAACCTGTGGGGAAAATGTCTATCTGTCGGTCATCCTTGTTGACAGATTTATTTGTATTTTTATTTCTTTTTTTAAAAAAAGATTTTTAAAAATTTACTTTGCTTATACACATATGAGAGTTTTGTACATGTATGTGGGTGTGCTCTGGACATGTCTGGTGTCTTTGGATCCCCTGAAGCTGGAGTGATGGATGGTTATAGTCTGCCATATGAGTGGTCAGACCTGAACCTGGGTCCTCTGAGCCAGCAGTGAGTTCTCTTGCTATCTAAGCATCTCTTTAGTTCCAACATTATTCTAAATAATTCTAGGTCAAACATTCCTGCTCTTGAGCAACAAACTGAGATTGTATGAAGTGTGTGTTGTGTTGTGTGTTGTGTAGCACGGTGATGAGGCCCCGGTCATTATATAAATGTGTACATGTGGATCACTCCAAATACCAACGAGACATAGTTATTAAGGAGGTGTTCCTAACTGAATTGTTATTGGCTGTTAGTCAAAGTGTGATGTTCCTTAGTTCCTTAATTGGATGAATTATGATAAAAAGAACAAACTAAAGTTCCTAACTTTACCCAGACTTACGGTTTGACCTCCATACATCCCAGAAGTCCCAGACTCAGTCATCAGCGTCTTAGTTCTGCCCCAAGGTTAAGTGAACACAATGAAATGCTTTTCTTTTCTCCACTAACCTTCACACAAGGCAACTGATAAGATTTATAATGGCTGGAACTGGGTCTTTATCATGAGTAAATGTTATTTTGCTCTTTTGTAAGCACTAACATGAGACTTAGGATTGATCAGAAAAATAGCTTCCAGGGCTCGCTTCCAAAGAACACTGGGCACATAACTGGCCAATCAGTTACCTTTGGCTTATCGTGAACAAGCAGTTAATCTTTGCTCTGTTTTCCAGAATAGGATGTACCAGTGCAGTTTTGAGAGGGAAGTGGCATTCAGGGCTCCCTCATAGTGGAGGATAATGGCTCAAGCCCAGATCTTCACTGATCTGTGTGGTGTCTGTGTATATCTAAATCTGGGTTACCGAAAAGCAAATGGATATGGCCAATATTTCCCTTCACTGCTGCCCTAAGAGATTAATGGAGACAGTATTTAGAGCTGTTTGCAGTTGTTTTCATTTGGGGACAGGGTCTTGCTATGTAGTCCTAGCTGTCCTGGGACTTGCTATGTAGACCAGGCTGGTACCAAATTCACAGAGATCTTCATGCTTCTCTCTCACAAGTGCTATCACACCTGACTGTAGTTGGTTTAATTTTTTTCTATAGTATTTATTTATTGTACTTACAAATTTACATTTATTTATAAGAGCTACATGTTTTGATTTTAGAAAAAAATGAAACTGTAAGTTGATACAGAGTATAACATTTTATTATACAACTCATACATTCCTTAACATTTTTAAAGGCGCGTAGTATTAATGCAAGAATGAGGGTTTTCTCCTAAAAGGAAAGAAAAAAATTATGAATAGTAGTTATTAGAAAAGTAATTGAAGCCAGGTGTAGTGGCTCACATCTTTCATCCTAGCACTTGGGAGGCAGATGCAGGCAGATCTCTGAGTTCAAGGCCAGTCTTGTCTACAGAGCAAGTTCATGGACAGACAGGACTACACAGAGAAACCCTGTCCCAAAAAAACTAGCAAACAAAAAAGTAATTGAAGTAGACACTACCCAAGACCATACATCATCAATGTTAGAAAACAAGAGTCCTAGTCAGAGTGTGCTCCGTGTTCTCATGCATGGATAGTCTTTTATTTAATTAAATTTTTATTTTTTTACATGCATTACATTTTATTTGCTTTTTATCCCAGCTGTAGTCCCTCCATCATTCCTTCCCAATCCCACCCTTCCTCCTTCATCTCCTCCCACGCCCCTCTCTAAGTCCACTGATAGGGGAGGTCCTTCTCCCCTCCCATCTGACCCTAGGTTATCAGGTCCCATCAGCACTGGCTGCAATGTCTTCCTCTGTGGCCTAGCAAGGCTGCTCCTCCCATAGGGGTGGGGATGGGAAGGTCAAAGAGCTAGCCACTGAGTTCATGTCAGAGATAGTCCCTGTTCCCCTCACTAGGGCACTCACTTGGATACTGAGCTGCCACGGGCTTCATCTGAGCAGGAGTTCTAGGTTATATCCATGAATGGACCTTGGTCCTTGGTTGGAATATCAGTCTCAGGAAAGATGCCTGTGCCCAGATATTTTGGTTCTGTTGCTCTCCTTGTGGAGCTTGTGTCCTTTCCGGGTCTTACTAACTCCCGCTTCTTTCATATGATTCCCTGCACTCTGCCCAAAGTGTGATTATGAGCCTCAGCATCTGCTGATACACTGCTGGGTAGAGTCTTTCAGAGGCCCTCTGTGGTAGGTTCCTGTCCTATTTCTTGTTTTCTCATTCTTCCAATGTGCACCCCATTTGTCTTTCTAAGTGAGGATTGATAGCCAGAACCTGGAAACAACCCAGATGCTCCTCAATGGAGGAATGGATACAGAAATTGTGGTACATTTACACAATGGAACACTACTCAGCAATTAAAAACAAGGAAATCATGAAATTTGCAGGCAAATGGTGGGATCTAGAAAAGATCATTCTGAGTGAGGTATCCCAGAAGCAGAAAGACACACACCTTATATACTCACTTAAAAGTGGATACTAGACCTATAATATAGGATAAGCATATTCTTATTAAATACCAGCCAACTGACATACCTGGGTATGTTTATGGTATCTCTGTGGGGAAGACACCCAAAAGAAACAGAATTATGAACTTCCAAAGATACCTACATGTCCATCATTGCCTCTGACTCATAATAAGCCAAGATGTGGAAAACAACTGAAGTGTGAATCAGAAGAGGAATTAACAAAGGAATTTTAGCATATATACTTTCACATAGTGTTATGCAGCTGAGAAGGGAGACTCTGTCATAGGTGGCAACATGAATCCAGAGGACTTTACACTAAGAAAATGAGCCAAGTAGGAAAACACTGTAAAATATTACCAAAATAAGAAATCTAAGAAAGCAAATAAACAACAAACACAAACCATAGAAAACAAAATGGTGGCCGCAGGGGTGTGGACAAGAAAGAGTAAGTAAGTTGAAAGGCATATGTCATGTAGTAGGAACAAGTTTAAAAATCTAGCATAGAGCATAAGACTTGTAGTTATCGATATTATTTTGTAAGCTAATTTGCAAAGGGAACATTAACCATATGAGGTGACAGTGTACTCATTTGCATGAGTCTCTCCAGATCCGTATATCAAGAATACCACGATACACTTTAAGCTTTAAAAACAAAAATGAAAACACCAGTGTACCATATAATCAACAGATATCATCAGAAAAAAAACTGGGTGATGTAGATTCCCCTTCAGGTACCTGTCATGTGAAAATAACTCCAGTCATGGAAAAGGTACTTATACAAATGTACTCATATGTTTTCTAAAGGCTGGAGAGGTGGCTCAGTGGTTGGTTAAGAACACGTACTGTTTTTGCACAGGACCTGAGTTCTGTTCCCAACACTCACACTGAGCAGCTTACAAGCATCTGCAACTCCAACTCCAGAGGATGATCTGCCCTCTTCTCATCTCTGTGGATACTAGAGCTGAACTTTTTTCATTTCTACTCCAAAGCCAACCCCAGCTGGAGCATGGTCATCATATCCATCTCTAGATCAAAGTAGATCTAATTTTGCCCTGCCCATAGAGAGAGACACTTTCTACATGTCATACACTTGAACTCTGTCAGCACATACACAATCCCTCTTATGACCCAAGAGTAAAAATGTGTATAACTTCTCTGAGAGGCTTCCCCGGCAGCTTATGGAAATAGATGCAGAGACCCACAGCCAAGCATTAGACAGAGCGCAGGGAGTCTTATGGAAGAGTTGAGGGAATGATTGAGAGAGCTGGAGAGGTCAAGGACACCACAAGAGGACCTACAGAGTCAACTAGCCTGGGTCCATGGGGGCCCACAGAGACTGAACCACCAACCAAAGAGCATGCATGGACTGGACCTAGGGTTCCTGTACATATGTATCTTGGTTTTCAATGTGGATCCCCTAACAACTGGAGCAGGGCCCTCTCTGACTCTAATTCCTTTCTTTATTTTCCATTCCCCATAAATGGGCTGCCTTCTCTGGTTCTCAGTGTGTGAGAATGGGCCTAATCCTGAAGAGACTTGATGTGCCAGGGTGGTTTGGTATCCATAGGCTCCTCTCCTTTCTCTGAGAAGAAGGAGAAGGGAGAATGGAGGATAGGGTACATGAGAGGGGAAACTGGGAGAAGAGCAGGGCTGCAATCAGGATGCAAAGTGAATAAATAAAAAAAAAGCTTTTAAAAAGTAAAAAGACATATTTGTTCTAGTGTGTACATTAAAACATGTAATGTCGCCATCACCAACCTACATAATTTTTCATAATCAAATATCCAGTCAACACTTATAACCCAATTGAATAATTGATTTTATTCTGAGTGTTTAATGACATCTAGGATAGAAATAGGACAATTCTGTTTTCTGTGATCAAATAAAACAACAGTTGGTAGGCAGACCGGATGTACTGTCATCCAGCTGCCCATTTGGGAGCAGGTTTTTACCAGATGAGCACATGCTCTGAGCATGTTTCAGACTTGCTGCTTCTTGGCTGTGGAGGCTTTTGTTCAAATGCACCATTTAACAGTGACAAGACCCAGCTTCTTTAGCAGATGCTCAAGGGTGAGACTGGTTTGTAGAAAACTTGAATGTTTGAAATTCTTTTCAAGTCTCTTCTCCATATTATTAGCTTACCTTACAGAAGGCATAATTTTGAAATACAGTAGGATAACCATGATGAACTGAACATTTCAAAAACCAGTGGCTAGGACTGGGATATGTCTAATGTGAAGAAATGACCACACGGGACCTAAATTAAATATTTTATGCTGTGTACATGATTGAGCTGACACTTTGTGTCTCACATACATATTGACTAAAATTTAAAATGTTTAAGGAAATTCTACCTCAGCCATTTCAGGGAGTTTTTTGCTGACTTTATTTTTTTTATTGGTTTTCCATTCCCTCCCCCCACACTCTGTCTCCTCCATCTCTTCTCCCCTCAACCTGAAAAAGCTCATGATGCCTCACATTGGCATAACATTCATTTTTATCACTCCACTTATAGTGCTGGAAACTCAAGGAATACTTTCTCATTATTCCAGTTCTGGGAAATTTTATTTACTTTTAAGGCAAATTATAACTCACATCCCGTTATTTTGTTCTGAAACCAAATAGCTTCAAGTTGGAGATTGCAACTCTTGTCCCCATTTCCTCGTAACTTTTTATTCATTGTCTTTTTCTCATCTTTCTTCTGTTGAGTATGTTATTTTATGAATATATTTTTAATTTCTAAGAATTTTGTCTCTGCTCTTTTTTCACTACAATGTGTTTAATTTCATGGACACATTTTCTTTTCTACTATCCGTAGTAACACAGGCTTGTATGGTGTGTGTGTGTGTGTGTGTGTGTGTGTGTGTGTGTGTGTGTGTGTGTTTGCTGTAAGATATGTTGGGTTTTTTTTCTTTCACTTTTTGTTAGGTCATTTGCCTCCTTTGGTGTCTTATGTTAGGACGTTTCTCCGTAGCTTCTTAACTTCTGCTTGAGCCACACGCTATGGTGGGCAGGCTGACACAGAACGATTCGGTGCTGCTGCACTGTAGTGGGTGATGTCATAGAATGGCTAGACAACGCTGAGCTATTTCCCTGTAGTGCCTTCCACAGCGTCTAGACTTCCTCCCCTTTAGACAGTCAGGTGTTCCACACATGTGCCCTCCACGTGCTTGTCTCAGGATGCTCTGGAAGTACACCTACTGTACTGTAACCCTAGCATCTGAGCTCAGTAAGATGTCCTGAAGCAGATGGGGATTTGGTTCCTCTTCAGAGTTCAGATTCCCACCTGACTGCCCACAGTCCAGGATCTCTTCTCACATCTACCTGCTGCTGGTTTCCTCATATTGTTAGGTCTGTGACTCTCCGTTTGAGTTGATCTAGACAACTCTGTTTCTCAACTCTGTTTCATACAGGGGTGGGGAGGTAGCTGTGAGCCTACATGGGTTTGAGGAAGATATTGGGTATCCACCTATTCTTCCTGATTTCCCATCTCTCTTGTTTTGAACCTCCAAAGCCTCCCCTAGATTCAATTATCCTTTTGCCTGCAGTCTTCGTGGCTTTCTAGGACACTCCATGAAGCATTGACTTGCTTCTGCAGACATCCATGTGTCCACACTAATAGTTAAATTAAGTATTGTTTATTCATATTTTTCTCATTAAAAGATGTCAATAGTTTTAGTTTTTTGCATTTTTCCCTTTTAATTTATCCCAGTTAATTCTTAGAAAGTCAGTACAAGTGCTGCTTAGGGAGGGCTAGAGCGGAATTGAGCGTGTCACATCCTTCCTTCAGATGAAATTCTCTGCCTTTACTCCTCAGCATGGTCTCAAAGAGAAAATGATGATGAACTTATGTACAAATGTTGCTCCAGAATGATTCCACCAAAATATAACAGGGGTGTGTGTGTGTGTGTGTGTGTGTGTGTCGCATATATGTGTGTGAATGAAGGTGCTATTATAATGCTTTATATTTCTTTACCAGCACATTCAGTGCCAACTTCAAAGTTAAACACCACAACATATATAATTATCTGTATAAGACATGTTGAAGCGTAACATTCAGTTAAAGGAACCATTTTATTCTGAAGCTACCGGTGGTCCCCTGTGGTAAAAGTTTCATCATATCTTTTTGATATTAAATCTGCAGGCACATATAAAATTATGAGTAATTCTCCAACTTGTATCTTAAAAGGGGAAAATGAACTTTTTTTGTCCCTGAAGTTCTGCCCAAATTATTGAATCAACAAATTCAAAATAAGGAAAATTATCTTAAAGTAGTCTTGGCAATCCCTTTGAGCTTCTTTTTGATTGGAAGGCAATAGAAAAAAAAATCTCACAGTGAAATCATTTTTCTTGTCAATTGTCATGGTCATTAGCATATAAACCACACTGTGTGTCTTGAATTTAAGGTTAGTTTTGTCTTGAATAGTTTTGTACATGAGCTCAGCTTCTCGTAATAATTTGTTGATATTAGATTTCCAGAGAATTTATTGTGTTCTACTCAGTCAACATTAAGTTGGGTCTTTGGCTCTCTAGTGACTTAAAAACATGATTGTGAGGCTTGTGTCTTGGGGCAGATGTGCTTGCCAGGCAGATGTGGGAGCTCTGATAGTAGAGCCTACTTATCACATCCCCAGGTTCTGGAGCAGAAGCAAAAACTAGAAACATACATACACAAAGTGTCTAAATATTTAAAAGTTATAAAGCAGACTTACAATCCATTATTTATCCTACCATGATAAATGTGCCTTGATAATGATTTTTAATCACTATAACTCTAAAGTTCTTGGGGAAGATTATGCGTCTTTTTATTTTTATAGCTATAAAAACCATTACAAAGAATCACAGGGCATCTTTAGCCTCTTTTACCTTTTATCTGTATTCCCCTTCTATGAAGCTTGTGTGTCCATCTACAACATACTGTGACCTTAGACACAGCCTGGAAAGGGTGGGAAGCCGGCAGGTTCTTCCTCAAAAGGCTGAGATAGAAGAGCCAGGGGTTTCTACCATATGCTACTATAAGGTCTTAAGACTTAAGACTTCCTACTCATCAGGTACTGAATACTTTTAAGTGTCTTTCAAGGTGGATCTGCCCCTCCTAGACACAGTCTGAAGCCCTGGGGATGTTGGCTCACTGCTAGTTGAATGTTGAGTGCAGGGATCCTATTAGGAGCAGTACGCAGGCAACTGGGAGTTGGAAGAGAGATGGTGTCTGGATGCCTTCTCTGTCTGAGCTGCCACATTAAGAGAATTTCAGCTTGAACTTGTCCTTTAAAAATCATTATCAAGGCACGTTTATCAAAGTAGAATAAATAATATGAGTTAATGGATTGTAAGTCTGATTTATAGCTTTTAAATATTTAGACACTTTGTGTATGTATGTTTCTAGTTTTTGCTTCTGCTCCAGATCTGGAGGACATGATCAGTAGGCTCAACTACCAGAGCTCCCACATTTTCCTGGCAAGCACGTCTTCCCCAAGATATGCCACAAGCCTCACAATCATGTTTTTAAGCCACTAGAGAGCCAAAGACCCAATGAAATTGAATGTATTGATGAGGTTAATACTTTTCTTAGAGAGGAGTTCCATAGTTCTGACATTCCATGGGACAGAACATTCATTACAGGGACAGGAGAGGATATTTCACTCAGTTGATAAAGCCTTAATGGCTGCAGCTCTCTCTCTTTCTCAATCTCTCTCTCTCTCTCTCTCTCTCTCTCTCTCGTGTGTGTGTGTGTGTGTGTGTGTGTGTGTGTGTGTGTGTGAATCCTGAGTACCACAGCCTCAGACAGAATCTGCCCTTCCCATTCTATCCCACAATCTTTTACTGCATGTCAGAGTTAAGGGATGAGGGCTAGAATAATTGACAGGCTTTCATTCAGTGAATGGTCCAGCTCTTCAAAGGAATACTGAATGTTCTCAGGCCTGGACTGGACAGAGAAGAAGAGGGGTATTTTATGTTTCAGAAATGTTGGCAGCTAGGATTGAAGATTGACAACTTCTTTGGAGCATTATCAATCTATCCTGCTAAGAGAAAAGTCCCTTTTCCTCCTCAACAGATCTAAAGTCACCAGTGAAGCAGCCCAAGCTAAGGCAGGATCCAGGGGAATTTCATGCTAGTTTGACTCAGCTCTTCTCTTTCTCTATACACACATGTACATACTAGCAGCTTGAGAGAGAAAGAGGTAGCCTTTTTCTAAATTCTCGCTACTACTGTGTTTGTAACACAAAGACTGATAGACAATTAAAACAAGGCAAAAAGAAGTAGAATTACGTGCTACTTAAATACATAATGAATAAGAGAAGGTAATTCATTAATCATCCAAGTGGTGGGGATAGTGGACAGGGATTTAGGTTTTAAAGATAGTGAGTACATTTAAAAAGATTCAGTGGAGGTGCTAGGGAGAGGACTCATCAGTTAAGAGTACATACTCCTCTCGTAGAGGACCCAAGTTCAGCTCACTACTTTGGTCCAGTAGCTCATAGTGCCAGAGGCATCTGACACCTTTGGCATCTGTGAGTACAACTTTGAGAATGTTTTCTGATTTTTCACCCACAACACTGCATGCATGAAGACAATATCCTGGTATTTACCAAGAATAAGAGATGAATGTCTATTAACACATAATAGAATGCTCAGCAAAATATTTTCAACATGAAGGTAGGAATTCGTTTCCAGGAGATAAATGCTATGAAAAGATGATAAATGGAGTTTTTAAGTGAAATGATTTGAAAGCATAAATAGGAGGATAAAATTAGACACATGATTAAATATTTGGGTAAATGTGAAAACTCTTACACTAAGGGCCAGGAAGATGGCTCAGTGGTTGAACTGTCTGCAATATAAGCATGATAGCTTGAGTTTAGAGGCCCCAGAGCACACATTAATGTTTAGGATGGCTGTGTACATCTGCATCCGCATGGAGGAGTGGGAACAGTCAGTCCTCAGAGCTTGCCAGCCAGTCTAACTGAACTGGCAAGCTCAGAATTCAGCGAGAGACTTCTCAAAACATGTTAGATGCTCCCTCTCTTCTACCACCTCCAATGTCTATCCTGTTTGCCCTTCTGAATGAGAATTAAGCATGTTCCCTAGGACCCTCCTTGTTGTTTAGCTTCTTTAGGTGTGTAGATTTTAGTATGGTTATCCTATATTATATGGCTAATATCTGTTTATAAGTGACTATATACCGTACATGTCTTTTCTACTTGTGAGTTACCTCACTCAGGAAGATCTTTTTAAGTTCCATCCACTTGCCTGCAATTTTCAGGATTTCCTTGGTTTTGATAGCTCAGTAGTATTCCATTGTGTCAATGTACCACAACACAGATGTCTTCTGAATGATTCCACCCAGCAGGGGATTGAAGCAGTAGCTGAGATTCATAGCCAAACTTTGGGCAGAGAGCAGGGAGTCTTCTGGAAGAAAGGGGAGATAGAAAGACCCGGAGGGGACAGGAGCTCTACAAGGAGACCAACAGAGCCAAAAAATCTGGGCCAAGGAGAGCCTGCAGAGACTGAAGCATCAATCAACGGCCATTCATGAAGAGAACCTACACCCCCTGCTCAGAAGTAGCCAATAGGCAGTTCAGTTTCCATGTGGGTTCCTGAATAAGGGGAACAGGGGCAGTCACTGGCATGAACTCAGCTGCCTGCTCTTTGCTCACCTCCCCCTGACAGGGTGGCCTTACTAGGCCACAAAGAAAGAGGATCCAGGAAGTCCTGATGAGACCTGATAGACTAGGGTCAGATGGAAGGGGAGGAGGACCTCCCCTATCAGTGGACTAGGGGAAGAAATTGGGGGGGTTGAGTGGGAGGGTGGAACCCAGAAGGAGATGAGGGCGGGGGCTACAACTAGGATACAAAGTGAATAAATTATATAAAATAAAACAAATTAGATGAAGAGTGACAAAGGAAGCCTTCCAACATTGTTCTCTTGTACATTTGTACACACGGATGTAGATATCTGTATGTGTACACATGTGCACGCACACATACAAACACACAACACATACAAAAATACATAGTTTGAAAATTATCATCTACCTATGTTCATTATCTACATTTTAAAACTAGTGAACCATAAAGCATTTTTAAAATTCTTTTCTTGTGCATAAAATAAAATCAGTGCCAAAGAACAAATGGCAGAAATAGATTTACACATTTTTTATAGTTTATATTAGCATTTTAATAATATGACTTAAAGATAGCCTGGTGGCCAAGTTTCAGGTTAAACCTCCTCTTTCCTCATAAGTACATGTCCAGCTAGCACCTGGAATTCTTCATGCAAATAAAGCATTTCCAGCACCTCGCCCAGCCAATGATGTACACTCACCCCCAAAACTCCTACCAACTCCCCAAGGTTTATATAGCCCTTGTTTGCCCCAACAGAGAGAGCTGTTTCACAGAAAATGGGGTGCGGAGAAGGCTTTTTCTCCTGTGCCCTCGCCAAGATCCTGCCTAACCCACATGCCTGGCCAGGTTCATTCCATCCAGTACAGCCAGGCATGCAATGGTGCCTAGATACTCCGAGGGGAAAAGCAGACCTGGGCTGCAGGGGTAGAGTTAGGGGTTGTCACAGAAACCTTCTATGTCTCTGTCTCGACTGTGAGGCTGCATTTATCATCATCACTGCAAAAGTAGCTTCCTTGCCCTTTACAAATAGATTCCTTTGTGCTCCGTGACAGGATCAGACATGTCTGGTTCAGTCCTTGACATTTCTGTCCCTGATAACTTGTCTTGGTTGTCGGTTGTTAGCTTGGGTTCATACTAGAATGCTCCAGATTCCCTGCAATTAGTTATGGCCAACAGGAGACAGTAATCTGAAGTAGTTCAGTGACTACCCCTTGTGCCATGGACATCACACTAAAGGCACCCTAAAGGCTTGCCTACTGTTTGCTCTGGAGCCACAGGGCGGGGGCTGGGGCCTCTGTGCTTGCAGGTACTGCCTGAGCACAGGGCTCTGAGATTTCCCCTTAGATGTGCAGAAAAAGAGAGGTAACAGCACCGTGCTCTCACAAGCAGGTTGTCAAATAATGGAGGAAAAAGGAAAAAGGAGCCTGTTTAGGTTTTCAGTCTCGTGTGAAGAAAATGTTAGCATTTTTGATTGGCCTCATCACTTTAAGGAAGTTTATGAAGCCCAGGAGAGCTATTTACTGAAGGTCAGACTAAAGAAAAAAATTGAAAGAAAGAAAAAAGAGATGCAGGCAGTTATCTAAAAACTGAATAGGTTCCATTCTTTATTGAGGCTAAAATAAACTTATGGGGGAAAACAAGGAGGAGAAATGTAAACACACAGGGCAGAATGAGGCAGAGCTGCATTCAGGATGGATACAGTTACGGCAGGATACATTGGAATCCATCCTCTCCCAGCAGCTCACACCAACCTAAACTTCTAACTCACAAAGGGCTGGAAAATACAGCTATTGGTTTATTTAAGAAAAAGTTAGATACAAAATCTAGTCTTTGAGAAGTTAACACCTCTTTGCCCATGGATCTAGAGACAGAGTAAAGATGCCTGAGGAAGATGCTCAGAATTTTTTTGAGAGTGACATGAACAATGGTCACTAGATGTTACAAAAGGGTCAGAAATTAGAGACCACTTAGGTGAGAAACTTTGAAGAAATGTGTCCCAGCAATCAGATGTTTTCTTAAGGAATAAAACGAAGCAAAACATAATAAAAACGAAATATGACAGAACATAACATAACAAAAAACAGATATGTGATGTTAGGTAAGGTGGAAGTGCCTACGCAGTCTATTGATATTTTTAAGGGCAATGAGGGAAAGAGAAGTTTAAAATCTCACCAAATGCCGAAAGATGGAACGGCGCCAATAAAATGAAAGGAACACCCACAGGAAATTAACCGCACCGGGCAAACAAAGTTTAGAGTGAGAGGCCAAGGGTTTTACATCAGACAGATACATCAGCCAAACCCAGAGAAGCTCAATGCTTGTAGAGGGGATTGTTTCCTCTTTCCTATACTCTTTAAGTAGTAAAAAGAGTGCACTGTGATTCCATTAGTCAGACCATTACAGGATTAAAAAAGGCAAGATTTCTGTCATGAACAATATAGCCATACACTTTTGAAAATTGAAAGGCAGCCTCTGCTCAGATCCATTCTTCTCTTTGAAAGCCCTTTACTCCCTCCATAGTTTAAGAATAAAGAAGTGTCATCCTGAGTCTTCCTGTGATCATAGACTTTTGCAGAGTTGAGCTCCCTGATTGTCAGTCTCCGTTGTTGGCTGGATTTAGAATGACCACGGGGCACACCTCAATGCGCCTGTTAGCAAGATTCAACTGAAGAAGATCCACCTACCCCAGATGTAGGTGACACAGCCCCTGACTAAGCTTCTTGGCTGAATATAAAGAAGGCTACGTGGACATCAGTGCTCATCCCTATGCTTCCGGAGTCCACATAGAGGATGACCAGCCGCTCCACGTTCCTCATTCCTTACCCACTTTGGTGTACCGTATCCTTGAACGAACCATGAGCCAGGACAAATCTTTCCATTCCTGAGTTTCTTTAAAACAAGATTTATTTTTATTTTATGTGTGTGAGTGTCTTGGCCACATGAAAGTACATGCGCCACATGTGTGTCTAGTGGCCATGGAGGTCAGAAGATGCCAGTGGATCCTTTGAACTGGGGTTACAGATGGTTGATTCATGGTGTAGGAACAGGGAACTGAACATAGGTCCTCTGCTAGAGTAGCTGTCACCCTTAACTACTGAGCCATCTCTCTAGCCCTGATTTAGTTGATTTTTGTCAGGCCTTTTATCACAGCAGCAAGAAAAGGTAAATAATAAAAGATCCTCCCGTGCCGTTCTACAAGCTGGATAAACATTTCACTTCAACTCTCACTATTGCAGTTAGTGCTAAGGGGTGAAGCCTGTGGCTGGAAAGATCATGATTTTAACACAGTGGCATGGGCTTGCCTTGATCTGCATGCTTAATTGATAGGAATATCTTCAATTAATTAATTAACACATAATAAATGATTGCCCTTATGGCCTGGATGTAATATGTTCCCTATAAGGTCATGTGTTTGAACATTTGGGCCCTAACCCATCATACTGTTTAGAGAGGTTGTGAAAAATTCACAAGTGGGAGCCAAGCTGGAGAAACTGCATTTCCAGAGAACTGGGTTTGTATTTTATAGACTGACCCCACCTCCTTTCTCACTTCTGCTTCCCCGTCTGCTTAGACATGAGCAAGGAGCCTCATGGTCCTGTCACCACAGTTAAGAGCTAATGCTCCTCTCATCCCTCAGGTTGTGAGCCAAAATCCGTTCTTCCTCCCTGAAATTGCTTATTAAGTACTGGACTGAAATATGAGAAAAATAGTTAACACAATTACATTGGAGACTCATTTTTTAATAAGAATTAATAATAAATGTTGTGCCTTGTAAATATGTATGGTGGAACTTTAGGTCAGAGAAAGAAAACACAGGACAAAGGAGAGAAAGGAATGGGCTTGAGGGACACAAAGCAGAGTAAACAGCATGGGGGGGGGGGCAGGATGAACAGAAACACCGACCTGGCATGGTTGTGATGTCCTGTGTTCCTCAAAGGTTTGTGTATTGGAGACTTGGTCCATCGCGTGATACTGCCGGAAGTGTGGACCCTTGGGACCCTGAGTTCTCTGTCTAGATAGAGCAACTATAGGGCAACATGTTTGACCCCTGAGCATTTCTCTGGCTTTGTGTCTCTCTTTTTCCATGCAAGACTTCGCCACTGTGAACTGTCCACTGTGCGGTTCTCCTCGGAGTCCAGCTTATGTCTTTGGACCTGTAGAACTTTGAGCTGAGTAATCCTGTTCTCTTTTTAAAGTCACTCTGGTCAGGTATTTTGTAATATCAGGAAGCAAACTAACACAATCAGCAACCATTAACTTCCTCTAAACCCAGGATATCTTTCTCTTTATAAAATCATGATACTTAGAAGCATAGTCCAGTGGAAATCTAAATACCCATTCAAGCTGCCATTGTCAGAGGGTTTTAAAAATTCAGCCTGTGTGTGTGTGTGTGTGTGTGTGTGTGTGTGTGTGTGTGCATATGTGTGCAAACGTTCTCACCACACACATGCACATAGACTGGGCTTGGAAGTTATAAGACATTCAATTACTGCCATTGTAAAATGTTAGACTGACTGTAAACTAAGGACCCCCAGGTTTCATTCCCCCTGGCCTTGTTTTTATAAAATTACCTTCGTCTAATGTGACCAACAGAGTCTCAGCTTTACACTGACCATGCCTGCTTTCCAAACCATTGCACACAGAGAATTCTTGTTTTTATAGAGAAGAGAGTCATTTTTTTTCCTGAAATTTCAAAGCATATTCTCTGTAGAGAGCTACATTCATGTGAAGAGGCTTGTCTAATTGCAACATAGAGTCGTCTATTTTCCTAATGTGCAGGAAAATAACACTTAATTACATCTTTAAAAACTAAACGTGAAACATAAAGAACCCGATGGTGACATTATCAGCAGGGGCAAGGATAAAGGCTCCATGGAAGAGCCTTTAGCTCTCCTGGGTGAAAGGCTTATTAAATTCTAATTAGTCATGTATATGTACTTTGTGAGTAGAAATGCTAAAAGAATGGACAAATAGATGAATTTCATTTCCCAATTTAATGTGATGTCAAAATAGCAGTTAGGCAGAAAAGAAAAAGATTGTAATATTGTTTATGCTTATCTACTGACCTGATGGTATTATTCTTAGGTTATAGTGTCTAATATATCTCCCTTACAATATGACACACAAATGCACAGTCAGGTTTTGTACACACTACACTTAAATTTGTATAAACTCACATACTTTAAAGTCCTGCTTTTCAAAGTCTACCATCAAGTATTTTAAAAAACAAATTTAAATTTAAAAATACAGCATGGAAATTATTGACTTTAAAAAAGATTTTACCTGATTTTTAATGCCTAACTTGTCAAGGTGAGGAATGTAAAATGTTTTAGTTTGTAAAATTTAAGGCGTTTGCTATGACCTCAGCCCATAAAGCCGAGGAATTATTCAAAACTTTACTAGACTGTGAATAATTAAAATCATGCCTAAACTTACCTCTCCTCGATTAAAATAAAACAGTTGCTGTGAATAAACCAATGTGTAGTCACCATTGTTATTAACCGAAGAATGTTCAGGAGGAATTCCAAACGATGAAAGAAACATAAATATGACACAAGAGTGCTAGCCATTCTTTACATGGAATGGAAAAACTAAATTTGTGGCTTATCAACTCCATACCTCTGGCCCTTGGAAGAGTGTTTTTTTTTTCTTTGTAGTGTTCTAGAATATAAAATAAGAGCCACTAGACTATTTTATAAATTATGTTAAGAAAACCAGCTTACGTTACTGGAAAGATAAAAAATCAATAATGGCTTCATTATAAATGCTATTTTATATCTTATTTGCATGTGAACATGAAGCCTTCTGTATGGTTCACACATACCACACTCCTGATCAAGAGGGAATCACACTTATGCAATATATTCTTTTCAAAATTGATTTATCCCTTTTTATTACGTGTATGAGTGTTTGCCTGCATGAATAGGTAGCACGTGTGCAGGGCTCACAAAGCCCAGAAGAAGGTGCAGGTTTCCCTTGAACTGGAGGTACAGTTGGTTATGAGCTATCTTGGGTCCTCTGGAAAAACAGCCAGTGTTTATAACCATTGAGCGATCCCTTTAGATTTCATGATATGTATTCTTGACCCCATGGTCATTATAGTGGACTCAGTAAGGTGGCCTGAAAGCATTCTTTTATGTGAAAAGTCAGAGTGAGAATAAGAGTTGAGAAAGTGTATTTTAACACTGGCCATGTGAAGGACTATCTTGTGATGGGAAGTGATGTTAAGAAATAAGGACATTGCAACCATCCTGAAGATACCTGATAAGCTAGGGCCAGATGGAAGGAGAGGAGAACATCCCCTTTCAGTGGACTCAGAAGGGGACAGGGAGGAGATGAGGGAGGGAGGGGAAGATTGGTAGGGAAAGAGGGAGAGGGCTACAGCTGGAATACAAGTGAATGTATAAAATTATTTAAAAATAAAAAATATTAAAAAAAGAATATAAGATTCTATCCTATGCAGCAATTCTGAAGATCCTGAAACATATGCAGTAAGTCTCTGTGGCTCAAAGGTCAGAGGTCCTTACATAGAATTTCATAAGTACTATATCTCTAAAACACATATACTGAAACATATACACTGGGCATTTTGAAGGGTAGACTGTAAGAGTGTTCCTTGACACAAAATGGGGCTACAGTAGGATGAATTTATCCAGTGTAGGTTGAAAATATTGTTAGGTGGAAATGTAGGGGCTGTCCTCTCATAAGTATGCAGTAGAGTTATGATGGCCTCCCATCTTAGCCCTGCTGCTGTCTGGGATCCGTGGCTCACTGCTGGTATGGCTTGCAAGGAGGTATCACCACGGATCAGTAGGTCAGAAAAAGACCACAAATCAAAGGAGAGTTTTTCCTGAATGTTTTATTTCTATCAAACCATCAAAAAGCTACAAGTTACAAGTTGAACAATTTACATTGGTTCCATCTTAACTTGTTTGCTTTTACCAGAGGGTAGTCTTGAAAGTCTGTCAGATTTTTTTTTTGTCATGTCCATTCATTATTGAATATCTAGCTTCTGAAATTGCTTTTGCTAAACATCAAATTCTTAATATCCAGGCTTTATATTGCTTAACCTGTCTAAACAAATGCTCCTTTGAGTTTTGTTCTGATTTCCTTTTTTTTTTTACTTTATATTTATTTATTTATTTTATTTAAAAAATAGTTTATTTTGTTTTCATTAATTACAGTTTATTAACTTTGTATCCCATCTGTAGTCCCCTCTCCCGTCCCCTCCCAATCCCACCCTCCTTCCCTCTTCTTCTCCTATGCCCCTCCCCCAGTCCAATGATGGGGGGTTGGTCCTCCTCCCCTTCCATCTGACCCTAGTTTATCATGATGAGTCATGACTTAAAGATAATTTCTTTTTTGTTTCTTGTGCCTTCCTCTGATAGTTTCCATCCTGTTTCATTTTCCCTAAATTGTCACTCAAGGTCTTCTTTAGAGAGTTCTGTGGAAACCAAAAGTGTCTAGAGCCTGCTTTTGTCTTCTGTTTTTTTATACATCTTTTTTGGTAACTTTATCCCTTCTTCTTCTATCCAAGTCTTTTCCCGATGTGTAGACTACTGTGAGCACCTGCCCATGAAGCATTTTCATGAGTTATTCCATTACCAGTCTCACCATCATTGTTTGCTCTGCTTGGCCTTGTGCAGTGATCCATATAGGTACTTGTCTCCTTTCCCTCCCCAACTGTGCTCCATAATCGACATGCCACCTTCTCTTGAGAACTCAGTTAATTTAATCTTGCTCACCAATAATTTTTTCATTAAATATATTCTATTTGGAAAATGGTCATTACAAATAATATAATATTGAATTAAGAATTCTCATGATGGATTAACTCATCCTGGATTAAGATGGACATGGAATCTAATGACACCTTCTCTTCCAAGAAACAGAAAAGGAAAAGACAAAGGGAGACAGAGGGGTTTCATGAACATGGAGTTGGGGACAGGAGATGCTTTGCCATTGGCCAAGAAATGTACAGAAACATCAGAATTCAGAAGAGGCAGGGAAACCTCCCTCATTACAACCCTCAGGGACTATGACCTTCTTGGGGACTGAATCTTCAAGTTGTAGCTTCCAGGTTAAAATTGCGTACATTTCCATTGTTTCAAACCATTGCCTTGGTGATGATTTATGCTGCAGATCCAGGAACTCACAGGGTGTTCTTTCTTAGCTTACTGGTGCTCCAGGGGCTGCCTTCTCTACTTAAATAGTTTTTTAAAGCGTACTTCCCCCCATTAGACATGTATTCATTGAAGGCAGGACTGTGAATTCTGTTTTTCTCTGTGGCACCTACCTAACATTCAGTTCGTGCTTGATACAAATCAATGATTTTTTTTTTTTTTTGGTTCATCTATTTGTTTGTTTGAAGCGTTGCAGAGTTAACACAAATATGCACATAGTAGAGATCATGCAAATTTTTTTAGGAAGTTACTATTTGGGCTGACAAGATGGCTCAGCTGGTAAACATGCTTGCCTCCAAGGCTGACACTCTGAGTTCAGTTCCCCCGGACTCAGATGGTGAACAGAGAGAACAAACTCCTACTTGCATACACACAGATAAATAAATACATAAAGGTAATAAAAAGAAAGCTGTCTTGTTAAACATTGCACTTATTCCTAATTTAAAAATTCTTGCTTATATATTAAAACCACAGACACTTTGCTAAGTCACTCAGTAGGGAAAGGCAACAAAGGAACTAAAGAGCTGTTACTATAAAGAACAGAGACGTGAATTCGTTTCTGTGAGGCAGGCTCCCTAAATATGCTGTTCATAATTGCATGTTATTTGTTTAGGACACAAAAAGCTCTGCCAGGAAAAGCCTCATGTCTTTATCTTAGATCTACAGCTGGCAGCTAGCGCACGCTCACACACTCACGTGCTCGCTCTCTCATTAACCCTGTTTGAGGAGGGTCAGTGCATCTCTGACACATCAGAATAGCAACAGAAGGAGACCCAGATACACTTAACAGTATTAGTTATTTGCATATAAAATGGTCAAATGGTCTAATTAAAAGGCTTTTTATGTATTTGAACAAATGTGTATAAAGCTGCTTAAAAGGCATAATCCTCTTCAATCCGAAATTTTATTGAAAGACAGATGGAGATAATAAGCATAATTTCTAACTAAAAATACATGCATTCTTTATTTCTCTACAATAAAATGTGTTTTGTATTTAATATTCTCCTAGCAGAAGTTTTTCCTTAACAATAATAAATAAGAATTTGACTTTGCCAGCTGAAGCTGAACTTTTCAAATATCTTTCAAAAATACGGAGATGTTGGTCAGAGGAAACAAACTTTCAGATCCAAGATGATTACATTTTAGAGACCTAATTCTGTTCTACTGAATAACCATTAGAGATTCATACTTAAAGATTGCTCAGAGAATAGATTCTCAAAACACACACACACACACACACACACACACACATTCAAACACATATGCTCTCATGCTTAAGCGATGGGACATGTCAATTAGATTGTGAAAATCAATTTATATACCTTGACATTATAACATTTTTATGAATTACAGCTAATAAAACTGTGGAAAAACAGCTAAAGGGTGAATGCGACCAATGAACAAAGTGGAGCTCGTGAGAAGCAATTTTTTTTTTTTTTTTTTTTTGTGAATTTATAGGAGAAGGTCTTTGTAAGGCCAAGAAGAAATCAGGGGTACTCGCAAACTAGAACGTCTATGAGGAAGTCTATTCATTCTTTGGCTTCCAAAACAATGAAGCACAAACCAATTGGCTTAAAGTAATAGAGCTGTATTTCATCGCAGTTCAGGAAGCCTCAAACTGAGGTGTTAGTGGGACAATTCTTTTGCAGGCTTTGTGAGAGGACTTGCTCATGCTTCTCTCCTGGCTAAGGTTGTTAGCAACAATCCTTGAAGCTGCTTAGAGTGTTGTAGCTCGAGTTCAGTCTGTACCTCCATCTTACATGGTCCTCATCCTGTGTGTCGTCTGGGTTTATGGTCCTTTCCAACACAACATGACCTCACTGTAACTGTGACATCTGCCAAGACCTTATTTCTAAGGGAGGTAAATTCCTTATGGATATAACTTGGGGCCATGCTACTCAGTCTATTGCCCATTACAGGTTTTCAAGTTCTCAAATCTCCTGTTGTGATTCATCACGACACTCATTTAGGGGTACATTTTCCAACTTTCAGTATGTCCAAAGACAAGGTCACCCATTTTTTATTGTACTTCAAGGAAAGCAAACTCTTTGTCTAAAGTAACTAACAGTTGATTCTTATGGGAATTGTCTTATAAATTAGCAATCCTCTGACTTTAAGGGACTTCTCAATTACTTGGAGGATTATTAAAGTACAGATTTTTTGGGCTTCACCTAGGAGGCAGATATCTGTACTTCTAAAAAGTCTCAAGTGAAAATGGTGTGAAATTCCTGATGAAATTTCCAGAGTCACCATCCTCCACGTGGCTATAGTGGCTGTTACCTGAAGGAAAGAACGTCTCCTCACTTACTGACAATTTACTTGCTTCCACAGCAATTTTTAAGGGCAAAGAAAAGTTTAATAAAGAAAAGGAGGGAGATGCCATGTCTGATGATGAAATATACCCATTACTACCTTCTGACTGAGGGAAGTTGTGTGATAGGACACACCAGCTTCTTGCTAGTTTTATTTAATTTAAATCTACAAAACACAAAGATCTCCTTTTCATATTTTATTTTTGTGGTTTTATTTCTCAAAATCTGGAATGGGGGGTCTTTATGATTTTGGACTCAGCAGAGAGTACAGCATCATGAAACTGTGGACATGGTTTTTGCTCTTACTAACTTAAACTTAACATGTGAGATATTGTTAAAAAGAGGTTTTTAGCCTTTACATTGTTTTGATAGATTTTACTTATCTTAAAAAAAACCTCGTTGAATGCTTTACTACCCATCAATAATGAACAAAGAGTAAAGAGTTACTGTTTACCAACTTGCTTCACAGAAAATGTAATACAACTTAAACATATGCTCTAATATATAATGAAAGAGAAAGAGCTTTTTATAAGACAACAGTTTTAAAACACAAATGAAGGCCACTTGGAAAGTGAAAGTAAAAACCAATAGACAATTGCTTAGCTTGATTTAAATTTTAAATGTTTTGTAATTGAATAATAGCAACACAGCATTTTTATGTCTTTCTGCACAAATGTAGGCAGATGAAAGTAGCTTAAAAAATTAAAGTTCTTACATAAAATTCCATTCACTCTGCCCATCAGTTGGCCAAGAAGTGGGAAATAGTAAGAGCTGGAGGGAACGGGAACTCCACAAGCAGAGCAACAGAACAAGATAATTTGAACACAGGGAACTTCCCAGAGACTCATACTCCAACCAAGGACTATTCGTGGAGATGACCTGGAACCCCTGCACAGGTGTAGCCCATGGCATTTCAGTGTCCAAGTGGGTTCCATAGTAATGGGAAGAGGGACTGCCTCTGACATAATCTGATTGGCCTGCTCGTTGATCACTTCCCCCTGAGGGGGGAGCAGCCTTACCAGGCCACAGTAGAGGACAATGCAGCCACTTTTGATGAGAACTGATAGACTAAGATCAGAAAGAAGAGGAGAACCTCCCCTATCAGTGGACTTGGGGAGTGGCATGCATGCAGAAAGGGGAGGGAGGGTGGGATCGGCAGGGGAGGAGGGAGGGGCTTATGGGGGGATACAAAATGAATAAAGTGTAATTAATAAAAAAAATAATAATAAAAGATTTAAAAAAATAAAAAAAAATTAAAGTTCTTCTTACATCCAGACTAATCAGAACATTCAACAAAATAAAAGAAAGACTATGGCCAGATATTTACTTTATTATCCTTTCATAATCTTTCCCATAATAAACATGTTTAACAACATTTTAATACTTTTTCTAGCCCTCACGATGTAAAACAAGAGTGGTTTGTTTCTAAACAATCAAATCATTAGTATGCGAAGAAATCAAAGCAAATTTTGGTTTGAATAGAACTGTAAGAAACCTTCATCCTTTTAGACTCTAACCTGACATCAGGAAAGCAATAAAATAAAGCATATAATTAAAGAAACAGCTTCTTTGGTAGGCCTTCATCATTCTGGAATATAATCTTGTCTCTAACATGTGCTTTAAAATACAAGAAAATACAAGCTAAGAGGTCTGTGTCTCAGCTTTCATCGCCATGTATTGTTAAGGATGCTAGAGAAACAGAATAGTTCTAGGGGAAATTCATTTTATCTCTCTAAGCTATGCCAAAATGTGAAGTTGACATGGCCATGTCAGCTGGGATAGACATAACAGTTCATTTTTATCTTTTGCCTAAATAATGGAAACACAGTCCTCCACAAACATATCCTAAGTTCACTTTTCATATTTCAGTTAAAAAGAAAAAAATTACAAGACTGAATGTTTCAATGTCAATTTACTGTTTCTGGAATCCTTCTCTCTCTCTCTCTTCCCCTCCCTTCCACTTACCTGCACAACCTGGCCCTGCTACTTACCCTGGTGACTTTGCAATGTAGGAAAACAAATGACAAATGAGTTTGATATTTTAAATAACTTTGAAACAGTTATTTTATTTCCTTTCAGTGTCATTTCTAATTACTCTTTTATAATATGCCCTAATTATTTTCATTTTCTCTTCACTCTGTCTGCCTGCCAAGAGTAAACTAGGGAAATCAGGCTCTGAAGTCTCCTTGTCTCTGTATTATACTCACTTGGACCTAAAGCTATTAAGTGTTTTGAATTAAATCTCACTGTATAGCTACCTGTCCTGGTGACAGGGTTGCCGTGTTTAAGGCGGTCGTGCCTAATTTATGTAATAACAGTGAACAAGCAGTCCATCCTGGTCATAGCATCTGAGATTTCCATCACAAATCTTAGTCTGGCTACTCTAGCAGTGACCTCATCTCTTAGCCTGACCTTCTCCATCCCCAAGTCTGCTGTCCGAGCTGTCCGGTTCCTCAGTGATGACGCACATATTCAGCCTCAGGACAAGTGTACTTTTCTACTCCTGCTGTATCTCCTAGATATTTGCATGATTTGACCCTTGACTTTATCTAAATAAAGTCTCTGGTCAAATACCACCTTATAACAAAGACATCTTTCAGACCACTCTCTGTATGGGTGCCTCTTTTCTCTCCCCAGATGGCCCCAGCCACTTCCCCCTTTTGCATCATCACATTTCCTGTGGTCCCTGTGTTCTATCTTATACATCTCCTTCATGTGCATTTGCTGTTTTCACTGCTGAGAAGCATGTGTGCCTTTTATTTATTGTAATTTTTTATTGATTTATTATTTGTTACAGTTTATTCACTTTGTATCCTGGCTGTAGTGCCCTTCTCCCTCATCTCCTCCCAGTCCAAACATCCATCCCTCTTCTCTCCCTATGCCTCTTCCCTAGTCCACTGAGAGGAGAGGTCCTCCTCCCTTACTATTTGATCCTAGCCTATCAGGTCTCATCAGGACTGGCTGGTCCTCTTCCTCTGTGGCCTAGCAAGGCTGCACCCCCACCAGGGGGAGGTGATTCAAGAGCCTCCACTCATGCCAGAGACAGCCCCTGCTCCCCTCAGTAGGGAACCCACATGGAGACTGAGCTGGCTATGGTCTACATCTGAGCAAGGGGTCTTGGTCCTCTCCATGCATGGTTCTTGGTTGACACATTGGTCTCTGCAGGCCCCCTAGGCCCAGCATGTGAGCTTTCAAAAGCAAGAACTCTGTCTTGCTTCTGGCTGTGTGCTCTGCCCAGAGAGGTGCATGGCTGCTAAGTAGCATTTGGTAAATATTAGTTTAATTTATTACCTAATGAAAATCTAAAACAAGAGACTTCATGAGTGATGGCATAGTGACCTACAACTCTGGAACTTTGGTAGTTGTGAACTGATTGATTTTTAACGTGTTATCACAGTTTAAACATGAAACACTCCCCACAAATGCATGTGTTGATAGTTTGATCCACAGCTGGTGGCACTATTTTGAAAGATGGTAGAAAATTTAGGAATTAAAGCCTGGTTCAAGGAAGTAGGTCACTGTATGTGCCATTGAGGGTCATCATAGAAACTACACTTAAATTAGGATGCATTTCATTATCTTAGAGAAACAAGAACAAGCCAAACCCCATGTCAGTAGTTGGAAACAAATAATGAACAGCCAATGTAGCAATTAAGGATATGGAAATGAAAAGAACAACACATAGAATCAATAAAGCTCAGAGTTCTTAGAACAGATAACAAACATAATCAAGCTATCAACCAATGTTAACCAAAAGTAGACCCCAAATAAGACAATTAGAGATGAAAAAGGAGACATCACAACAGACACCAATAAAATTCAGAGGATCACTAAGATGTACATTGAAAACCTATATTTCAATCAATTAATTAAAGACATGAATAAATCTTCAGGTACATGTAATCCACTAAAATTAATTCAAGAGACTATAAACAACCTAAATAGATCTATGACAAATAGAAAAAAAAAAACACTGATAATCTCCCAGCTAAACAAATTTTGAGCTCCATATGAATTCACTGTTTAACTTCATTATACCTTTAAAAAGAACTAATCCTAATGTTCTTTAAACTAACCCTAATAGAGAAATAGAAGGAATGTTATCAAGCTCAAATTTCATAAAACAAGTATTACTCTGATAGCCAGAATACCAAAAGACACAGAACAACAAAAGCATTAAAACTATAGGCTACTATCTATGATGGACATAGAGGCAAAGACTCTCAATCAAATGCTGGCAAATAGAATTCAACTACACATCAGAAGTATTATTCATGATCATCACATTAGTTTCATTTCATGGGTGTAAAGATAGGCAAATTAGTAAGTGTAGCATATCACATCAATAGACTCAAAGGCAAGAATCACATGAGCATATCAATAGATGCGAAAAAGGCCTTTGGCAAAGTCAAATATTTCTTCATAATGAAAGTTCAGACACAACTAGGAAAAGGAAGAATTTGTCTTATAAAATTTTTTGTGACTGATCATCAGCCAATATTATAAGAAATTCGGGAAACTCAAGATTATTTCCACTGAAACTAGGAACAAAAGTGTCGACATTTCCCATTCTTATTCAATATAGTACTGGTAGCCTTCTCTAGAAAAATTGGACAAGAAAATTATAAAAGAGATGCAATAAAAAAAGAAGTCAAAGCATGTCTATTCACCAACAGCCTAATGATTCCACAGGAAACTCTTAAAAGTGATAAATGCCTTTAGAAAAGTATCAGGTTACAAAATCAACAGGAAAACAATAAGCAATCCCATTCACAAGAGCTTCAAAACAGAGAAAAAGAAATAAAACAAAACTAGAAACAAGTTTAACAAATGAGGTGAAAGAGATCTACAATAAAAGTCTTAGAACTCTGAAGAAGAAATTATAGACACTGGACCTGCCCTGACAAAGGACGGATATTGTCAAAATAGCTATATTATCAAACAGGATCTACAGAGAAATGCAGTCCTTACACTCCAGACACATTCTTCACAGAAATTAAAAAATAATTCTGATCCAAATTTCTTCATGTGTAAGCATAAAGGACTCCATAAAATGAGCAGAAAGAGAAATGCTAGAGGTTATCTCAAGTGCCTTGTCTGGTCTGCAGTTTCTCTGTCTCTGTCTCTCTTGTTCGCTCTCACTCTTTTTCTTTCTTTAGCTGTCTATTTCTGTCTCTCTTGCTTGCTCACTCTCATGTATCTAAAAGAATTTCTGGGTTGGTGCTCACATCATTTAATTGCTGTGACTGGCATATTGGACCTTCCATAGATTAAAATTCGAGCTAAAGTGAGGTAATCCCTAGTCCTCAATTCAATAATCTATCCTCACCTTTATCATCTTGGCTCAGGGTTATGACACTTTAGAAGTGATTTTTCATGTGTTGAAGTTGTCTCAATGTATCTTCATATGAATAGCACAAGAGTGTTGTTCTGCGACTACGAAAACCGGAGAACAGTTCTCTCACGGTAACTGTAAGAGCCCAGTGAAGCTTAGACATAATAATGTCTTTTATAAACTCACCTAGCATAAAGGCAGCCTGTAATTTTCATGGAGTTGGGCCTATGCTTACAGGTCAGTGCACAAAGTAAAACTTGGCTTGTAAAACTTCTCTCAGAAAGTCTGACACTGACAAAATCATGGAATTCTTTGGCTGGTTGCAGCTCAGAGCAAAATCAATTTTTGTTCTGCATGGCCCATTTTTTCTGGTGGATTTGGGGAATTTGAGAGGGAGTAAAGTGAGAAGATGTCAGGTTGACTGAGGCTCCCTGGCATGAAGAATCAGAAATTTAATCATCAGTATAGATATACACATGCCAAATTTATAGTCTCTTGTAGTGCTAACACTTAGCAGGCTGAGGCAGGAGCATTACAAGTTCAAAGGCATAGAAGTCTATACAGTGAGACTCTACCTAAAACAGCATCAGCCAATGCATACTCTCAAAATTTAAATACACACACACACACACAGGTTTGTCTTTGAAGTATAGACATCGTGGGTGGATGGATAAGGGGGAAGGTACGGGACAGGGGTGGGTATGGGGATGGGAACAGGAGGGATCGGGTTTGGGAAGGATGGAGGGAGGGATCGGGTTTGGGAAGGATGGAGGGAGAGAGTACTGGGAGAGACAACTGGAATGGTGACATCTAGAGGCTCCAAACCTAGGGCGATAGAAGCACCCAGGAATATGTGAGGGTGATACTAGCTAAGACTCCTAGCAATGGGGAATATGGAGCCTGAAGGAGGTATCTCCTGTGTCCAGGCAAGACTTCCAACGGAGGAACTGGGACACAAAACTTTGGACCTACCATGTTTACTGCCTGCAAGATGTGCTGGGGTAAAGATGGGACAGAAATTGAGGGGAATGGCTTGAGGCCCTTGCCAGGAGAGGGAGCCCGCCTCTGACACTATTGATGATATTCTGCTATAACTGCAAACAGGAACCCAACATAACTAACATCAGAGGGGCTTCACTCAGCAACTGGTGGAAACAGATGCAGAGACCCACAGTCAAATACTAGGCAGAGCTTGGGGAATCCTGCCAGAGGGGTCAAGGATACCATAAGAAAGCCTACAGAATCAACTAACCTGGGCTCATAGGGAATCACAGAGACTGAACCACCAACAGAGAGCCTGCATGGGACTGGTCTGGGCCCTCAGCACACATGTGACAGATGTGCAGCTTGGTCTTCATGTGGGACTCCTATCAGCAGGAGCAGGGGCTGTCTCTGTTGCCTGCCTTGGGGACTCTTTTCCCCTACTTGGCCTCCTAGGGCAGCCTCAAAAGGATAAGATGTCCTGCAGCTTGATATGCCAAGGCTGATTGATATCAGTGGGAGGCCTCCCCTTTCCTAAAGAGAAAAGAAGGAGAGGTGGATGGGGAAGAGGGGAGACAACTGGGAGGAGAGGAGGGATGTAAAGTAAATAAATTAATTAAAAAAATAATAAAGAAAACTAAAAGGCACATAGAAATGTGATTAGGGCTATAAAACCTGCTCTTTTGTGACAAACAGACATAGCAGCCACTCTTGCCTTTTGTCCAGGCTGATGTCCTCCTTCTGGTAGAACCAAAAATAAATGTGTCTGACTTTTGCTACTCTGAGTCTCCAGTACTCTTATTATGGAGTAAGAATAATTTTTCTCATTTTATATATGCACATACAAACACAAGACACACATATACACACACAGAAAAGAGAGAGAGAGACTGAAGGCATAAATACTGGTTGATCAGAGAGGATTAAATTTGAAAAAGGCAAAAATTAGTTCCCCTCTACCCCCACCCCTCTCCAAAAAAAACCAAACATAAAAAAAAAAAACAACAACTCTCCAGTCTTGGCCTGGGGATGTAGTTCAGTTGGAAGAATGCTTGCCTACTATGCAAAGGCCATGGATTTAGTAAACAGTACCATACAAATTGGATGTGGTGGCACATGCTTATAATCCCATTACACAAAAGGTGGAAGCAGGAGGATCTGAAGTTCAAAGCCACCCAACATTACACAGTAAACTTGAGACAAACTCACTACATGAGACCTTATTTTTAAAAACAAAGCAAAATCTCCTTTTTTATGACAATGTTCACAATTTGCCTTCCGTTTACAGTATATATAAATTTATTCTGCAGTTATGCTCTGTAAACAGTTTTAGGCAATATCATCTTAACAGGTGTATAATAACAGTAATTAGAAAACAACTACAGCAATTCCTGGGCAGATTCCCCTCTCCCGTGGTGCTTTCTTAGTGACACCCATTTTACCTACCAGTCTCTTCTGCTGTCTTTGAAGGTTTGGTTGACGACGTTGGGTTTGAGACACAATGTGAAAGGCACTGATTATACAATTGGTATTGAGCCTTTTGGGTGAAATGAAACTGAAGTTGCAAATATGTTTAGATGCATCTTCGTGCACCCACAGAGTTAGGCCAGCTCCAAGAAGGCATCATCCTGCATCCTTAGTGACCGAAATGAATCCCCCAGTGTTTTCTCTCACTAATTGTCAAGGCCTGATTAACACAGAATTACAAACATCCAGTGAACAGGAATGTCTATTAACATGTGAGCTGGACAGGAGAAATTCTGGTCTAGTAGAAACTGTGATAGATTAGTACAGACTTGTTCATAGCTATGTCTCAGAAGGTGAAAATGGTTAGCAGACAACACTTGATTTGGGTGTTTTAAGAAACTTGCTGCAGCATAGCAGAAGGAGAGTGTTGTAGGGGTAAGAATTTATGCTGTCCCAGAACTGGGATCATTGAGCAAACCTCTAGCTAATGTTATCAGAGCGATGGGCTTTTAGTTTTAGAATCAATTTAGGGTAAACTCAAATTCATGCTTTGTTTAGATAGACACATGAGGAGAGACACATTCCATTGTTAAGAAGAGGGGAGGAGATGAGGGAGGGGGCTACAACCATGGTACAAAGTGGTACAAATTGTAATGAATAATTGTAATTTTAAAAAAGTTTTTTAAAATGTGAGAAATAAAAAAGAAAAATCTTCTCTTATTAAAGTGAAGAAAAAAATTTAAAAAAGAAAAAAAGAAGAGGGGAATCATTGAAATTCTTTCCTCTTTTAAAATTTATTTATTATTTTTATTAATTACAGTTTATTTACTTTGTATCCCAGCTGTAGTGACCTCCCTCATCCCCTCTCAACTCCACCCTTCTTAGCTCATCTCCTGCATGCCCCTCTCCAAGTCCACTGATAGGGGAGGTCCTCCTCCCCTTCCATCAGATCCTAGTCTGTTAGGTCTCATCAGGACTGCCTGCATTGTCCTCCTCTGTGGCAGCTCCTCCCTCAGGGGGAGGTGGTTTAAGAGCAGGCCAATCAGTTCATGTCAGAGGCAGTTCCTGTTCCCATTACTAGGGAATCCACTTGGACACTGAGACAGTAAATTCATTCTGGAAAGAGTTTGCTCATCTTTTATATACTCGCGAGCAAATTTCAGGAAAGTCATATTTTCCAAACTATTCCAGTAGCACATTGTACAGAGCTGGGCTTTTCATCTGCCTTAATGAACAATCTCAGAATAAACACGCGCACACCAGCTTTGAGAAAGCTGAGTACACTTGGGACCTGGTGGCATGCTGAGAGGGTTGACACCAAGGAAACTGACTCTGTAGACTATCTACCTTACTTAACAACCCAAAAGAAAACAAAACACACTTTCTCTATCTTACTGTAGACTAACCCTAATAGAATAATAACAGTGCATTGGACAGTGAATTGAGCAAACCCCACCAACCTCTGCCTGTTGTCATTTATAACAATATCTTTACATTTTTGTATCATCACATGTAATTTGTGAGGTTCCAGATTTGGAGAGAAGACTGATTTGAAGGTAGGGAAAGCTATGACATTCAGACTTGTATATGACACCTTGTAACACCTAGCAAAACAAACAAACAAATAAAAGGTGAATTGTTGACCATTGTCGCTTTGCATGCTACTGGGAGAATAAATTTCTGTATCTTTTTATTGTTGTGTGTTCTATATTTTTAACCAATTAACATTTCTTTTTTTGTTAATCACTGCAGTACCTGGTTGACTTCATCACATAATAGTAAATGCATAACAAAAAAAAAATTGCTACTCTGCCAATGACCTTCTAATCACTCTTAATTTCCACACTCACCTGTAGGCAATCCTGCTATACAAAGAAAGCTAACTCCACTGTCTGCCACTTTTTAGCAAAACTAAATTTTCCTGGAGTTGCTGCTATGACTTGGGGTAACGTAGCCAGTATTAGTTGCTTGGTTTTCATCTGAAAGCCTTTTAAGATGTGGGCATTTTATCTGCTGCACGTCTCCAGAGGTCCTCCTTGGTAGTATTACCTCCTTGGTAGCAAAGTCCAAGAATTCTTTCTTCCCAGCAGTCTGAGCAATTACCACCACCACTAACAGCATTAGCGCCATGGCCAAATGCATGGCAGAGGGTACTTCTTCATTTACTGGATTCTCGAGTGTTGTGAAAGTGGCTGTCTTGAAAAGATAATTTCCTAGATGTGATACAAATGTCAATGAAGTTATATAGCATACAATCTAATTACATATACTCTGACTTAAGTTCCTGATACAATAACTAAATGTGAACTTTAGTTTCTGTAACAGGATTGCAATTACACGGAGAGCTCCACCGAGACTGTATTCCTTGACTTTAATTCTAGTTGTTTTATGATCTCAGAAAAGGTCCCCAGTGACTTTACAGCCTCAAGCATCATGCTATCTCCTGTGTAAAGGGATGAAGCTCTTTGAAGCAAAATCCTTTTACTACTGAATGACACAGTAAGCATCAGGTAGCTAGAACAAGACTTTCTATCCTCACAAAAAGTATCCTATTCAGTCATTGACTTAGGACAGTAATATAGACATGGGAGTAGGGCACATTATGAAATTTTGAGTTTAAAACAGACTATAGTTTAGGATGACTTCCAAGAAAAGCTGTAGCTTTTTTCCACCTTTTCTGTGCCTTAGGTCAGTGTGGATGAGTGCCACATTGCCAGGAGCTGTAGTATAGCTGACAAATACTAGTGCAGGAAGGAAACCGTTTCCACTTTGCAGAGCTATTGCTCCCTATATTTACACATACAATGAGATTCTTAAGTGAATCTGTTGCCTTCACACCCATCGCTCTGCAGAGAGCCACCTTTTAGGGTTAACAGCTGATCTTATAGTTTCATGTAAAGTGAGTCCCTGGCTTCCACACTCTCTCATCTGACTGCTATGGTGAATGCTAGTTTTTCTCATTTTTTTTTGTATGTGCCCAGATTTCTACTGGTTCTGCCTTGAGTTTGAAGAACATGTTCAGTGAATAAAATATTAAATTCTAAGTATTCCATCATGCTTATGTGACTTTAACACACATGCATAGTTTTAGTGTTTTTCTCTTGTGGGGCTTTTTCATCTGATTATCAATTATTCATGTCTTCTAAATACAGTGCATCAGTAGTATGCTTGGCTTAATAAATGCACATTCAGGGATCACCATCTTCAAAAATCTCCTCTCTCACGATGCCACACCATTGGGCAATGCACCATTTTCTTGGCTCATCTTTTGGGTGATTTTCACACTGCTTAACACAGATAAGAGTTGTAACAAGTGTGGATGAGATTAATCGGTGGGGTGGGTAAAGTATCTCTGGACAGCTTTTCTCAACAAAAGAAATGCTGTTTGCTCACAATATTGCATGTGCTTTTAGCTATCTTTGAAATTCATGCTCTCCATTTGATTACTCTCTGCTAAAAGGACACATTTTTCAGAAACCCCTTTGTAATCTGTTTAACTTGTGGAAGAAATAAAGCATTATCTGTGTGTTGGTGGATGGCTCTGTATTTCCTGAAATTCTGGAGCTGTATGTAAGAATCTGAAATAATCAAGGCAGCATGTTTCCAAAAGTTTAGCACTGGATTAAATCTTGGATTCAATTCTTGGTAACCTTGACTGTATAGGAACCATTCTGGGTTTCAGGTTTTTAGAATTATTTATTTTTATTTTGTGTGCATGTGTGTGTGTGTGTATAGGGCACACACACACACACACACACACACACACACACACACACACGCCCTATTGCTCTCAGAAGCCAGAAAAAAGGAGTCAAATGCCATGTACTCAGAGTTACAGGTGGTCTTGGGTCACAATGTGTGTGCTGCGAATTGAACATGCGTCCTCTGCAAGCACAGCCAGTAGTCTTAACCAGCTCTCTAGATCCTGCAATTGTGTTATGTGTGAAATGAGCATGCTGATACACTTATCGGGTATTTTAAATAAGATTAATATATTCAAATTACTTACAGGTAAACTGCCATGATATTGCACTGCTTGTGATTAGGTAACTCTTAGTATACTTTATGATAGTCCAAACCACAGCGGATATTGACAATTTGAGTAAATTAGGATATGCCACAAATTGCAGAAATGGCAAGGCTCCAGGGAGGCCAATTCTATGGGCTATGTTTTGAAGAATGGAAGAAACCCTTGGTATGTACAAATATTTGCAAACTGAAAGTGTTAGGCCACAGTATACAAAACCTTAGTAAGACAGAGAAAGCATCACTCATTATCACAGGTATGAGTGTGGAGTAAAAAAGAACTGTGTGCAGCTTTAAGTGTCTAACAGGGCATTTGAACACGTCTCCTAAGGGTGAGAATCATCAAAAAAAAATCTGTTCACAAGTCACTTTAATATCACATATTACCCAAAATAATCCTTTACATTGCCAAACACTTGTATTAATTATCTTAAAGTCAATGTGAGCAAACGTCTGAGGATAACTTTCATAAGGATATGCTCATGGTATCAGTGATGCCAGGGCACGATGGTGGAGGAGATTGGAAGAACGGGTATTATAATGGCGGCCACAGAAGAGAAGGTGATGCAGGATGGGACCATATTACACAGAGTACAGATTGGCCAGGATTCTCTTTTCAGCACTTCCCTATAGAGCTCTGATACTCTAAAGCCATCAGGGACTAAATCATTCATTTCCAGAGTCTTTGTGCTCTAATTGCCTCTGGGACACCATCACACACCCAGGCAGGGCTGTGCTGCTCTAATCTGGGCATGACTTCATCTTATCAAGTCGATCATCATGACAGTCACAGAAAACTTTAAAAACGAAACAGATTCATCTGACAGGAGTATAAGGCTTCACGGCATCGTTTAGGGAGTTCAAGCCACAGAGAGGCAACTGAACTACTATTTGTGACAGAGCGCAACTCTTTAGTTCAACCTCAATGATGTAGTAAAGACAAAAAAACAAAATTGAAGAAATTGAGCCTGGAAGAAGCCTAGCAGGAGGAATTATGTTTATGTTGAAAACTATTACGGGAAAATGCAATGAGCTCATTTATATCACTCAATTCCTGAAAGAAATGGATGAATATGTAGAAATTATAGAAAGTTGTACTGCTTATAGAAAACATAAAGTTTCCTTCATATACAACAGATAATACAATGTTTTCATAGCAAAATAGCAAATTATTCATTACCTGGGATTGTCAGAGTGAGGTTAAAAGAAAACTCAGTTTCCATTCTAGTGGGGTTAAACATGTGGAAATTTTTATGTATTTATTAAACCTGTGAATCTATGCCCAGGGAATTTGCTGTCATATTATGTACATGTAGCATAGCTGGCAGACATGGGAATATACATGATGGTTACAACATGGAAACTTATTCACAAGAAAATACGTTGAAATACAAGAAAAGAAAATACTGAGGTAGCAAAACGTTTCGTTTGCTATTTTCTTTCAAAATTAATTTGGTGTTTTTATCGAATTACATTTAGTATAAATGCGTGATATATGAATTATATCGGCTATGAATGTGATAACTCTTTGAGGCATTGAGTATATTCTTAGAATACATTTCCTCAGATAGAAGACACAGCACACTGACACCACTGCACAGACCTTGAACTTCAAGTGAATTTTCATGTGAGATCTTGTGCTAATGGATGATACTATAAAAAGGGAACACCTAGAGAGCATCTTAAAATAGATTCTAACATCATTTCTGGAAAACTTGCCGAAACGCCAAGTGGTCATAGCACGGTAGACAGAATGGTGAAGGACATGGTGTTGCATTATAACACTAACTAATATCATTGGAGATCATGTTTGTAAATATGTCCAAGGTCAGCTGTTTCAATTTGACTTTGGTCTGTAGTTTATTGTGGAGTTAGGCTGGGATTTTTAATCACTAAATTGTAAAGGAGATTAAAAATTAAGCAACCAAATGTTTTTCTCAAGGATATGTGATAAGTTTAAAAAGTAAACAAATTCCTTGATGAAGTTCTGAAATGTTAAAAAAAAATGTAATGTTTAGTGACATTGCCCATTTTCAGCTGTGTATCTATGCCTGAATATGTGTTCATTTGGGTGTGGACTTGTGTATGCATGTGTGTAAGCATGTCTGTGCTCAGACTTGTGGAGGTCAGAGGTCAAAGTTAGGTATCTTACTCAATTGCTCTCCACCTTACTTTTTGAGACAGGGTCTCTCTCTGATCATGGAGTTTGGAAATGTGGCTGACTAGCTGCCTAACAAGGCCCAGGATCTCCCCTGCCCCTGCTTCCCCAGTGCCAGGATTACAGGTATGTGATGATTCAGCATTTATATAAGCACTGAGGACCAAAGTCAGGTTTGTAGAGTGGAAAGCACTTTACAAATTTAGCCATCACTTCAATTTGTAATTTTTACAGTTACGTAGGCATATGACCTCCTCCCATACCTGGTGATAATTATCTCAGTACCCTCCCATCACCATCAGTTCCTAAGTCTGCACTTGTGAGTGAACAGGAATTAGAACTGGCATAACTGATGTACATTTCTTCAACAACTCTAAGGCATGAACGATCCTTGCAAGCAACCTTGGATTCCATCTCTGCATCTGGCTGTACGGTAAGTTAAAGAGCTTTGGCTGAGTAGAATAGATTTCGTCAGAAATGAGTAATCACGTAGGCATCAATGAACAGACATTAAATCAAGGAAGTGCTCAATTCAGGAAATGGTCCATGGGAGAGAGAATTTGTCATCACAGAACAGACTCAGGCCTGTCCAATTTCCCTGACTTTCATGAGCTTCCATTCAGGGAGCTGGGAGATGGTAGTAAGCGCGTAACCGTGGAAGCAATTGATGTTCCCCTGCAGCCTACATTGCGGGGTGTCGGTGGTACATTTCCTTGATAGAAGTGATTTTTCAGAGTTTTAGATTTCTGCTACCAGAAGACACTTTCCAAAATACAAGGCAAAAATAATGAATACAAATTAGTGAGTGGCAGTAAAAATGTAGCGTTTTCCTACATTTCTAGAGAGTTCTCTTTCCACCCACCATCCCAAGCCAAGTGGGAACCGTTCACAACCAGACTCAGGAAGGCCCACAGATTTCTCTCTCCGACCATGAGATACATCCTTTCCGCCTCCTCCCTCTGGTTTCTTCCTGTCTCTATGTTGCAGAATTCTAGGATGAACTTACTCCCAGGAAAGAACTGATAATCAGGATCGCTTACACTCTGTTCAATATCGACTGCCAGGATTACTGATCATTTTGGCCCCCAGAAGTTGCAGCTCCTGCGGTTGCTCTTCCATAGTGCACCATCCCCCTCTTTCCTCTAGCCAGCTTTGAATGCCATCTTATTTTCATACCTTAAAGAGCCTTAGGACCTTCCTTCCACCAACTTTAAAAGCCTTCGTACATAATTTGAATCTTGTTGTGGACATAGCTTAGGGTATAGAGGACCAGCCTAGCATACCAGAAATCCTGAGTTCAATGCCCAGACTGTCTAAAATGAGGTTGTCGATGGACACAGGCATTAGAGCTGGATGATCAGTTCACGCTCATCCTTACCTCTGCTGGCATGAGGATACATTAGGATCTGTCTCAAAACAACAAAACGAAAGCTGAATCATAATTTTAATATCTCTCCTAAATGTTCCCATTACCTGTACTGACTGAAATGATTCCTATTGAGTCTCTCCACCCTGGCCACAGTGATATATTCAACATACTCCTGACTGTGTCTTCCGGGCCATTTTTTTTTTTTTTTACATTTAAGAATCTTTTATTGGCAATTTTTCATATAATTGGTAATTTTTCATGTCAAAAATGTTATAAAAATCTGGTTTTTACAAAATTCACAAATATGGAAAAATCAATGATAATTTAGGATTAACTTTTTTAAGTAAATAAATATATGCCTTTATTTGTGGTAGATATCTGAATGGCAATAGGTGTGAGAGAGAATTAGGCAGGCACATGCAAAATCATCCAACATTGAATATAGAAAAGCCATGAGGAAACCTCTTACTTTTTTTTTAATCCTTGCAAAAATGTAATGTGAACAAAGGAATGTGAACAAAGTTACTAACTAACTAACTAACTAACTAACTAACTAACTAACTAACTAACTAACTAACT
>NW_026596069.1:12681715-12716161 GCF_907164565.1 Psammomys obesus
ACTAACTAACTAACTAACTAACTAACTAACTAACTAACTAACTAACTCAACATGTCAACATAGGTCCTATATTATGAGACCTGCCATGTTTCCTGGATTGTCTATTGCACTTTCTTTGTTTGATAAAAATCTTTGTTTTATCAAATGTCTCAACCTGAAATTGGACAACTGAGCTAAAGTCAGATATACTCTCTTCCTGACATGCAATCATGCCTGGCCTTCAGCACCATTTATTTTTCTTATGGTCAATTTTAAATTTCACATATGCAAGTTATTCATTATTAATTTTCTCTTGTCCAACTCTTTTACCTTCTCCCTGTTCCGCCTTTCCAAGCATGGAGCTTTGGTTTTTACTCCTTCAAAATTACACACACAATAGTGAAAGAACATTCTTCTTGTGCCACCCTGAGTTCTGCCAAGTTCACTACCTCTAGAGCCATGTGGTTGGCTTTCTCTCCCACTATAGTGGATAAGTCATAAGAATTAGTGCTCGAAGATACAGGTAGCCATAGGCTCGTGTCTTCTTGCCTTAAAGATCTTGTTTCTGCAATTACTTCCCTTGTCCTTCATTTTATCCTTCCCAATGGATCATTCCTACAACTTTATGAACAAACATATTGTGAATGTTTACCTTCATATGTACATATATATCCCTTAGGTATTGCTCCCCTCCAGCTACTGCAAACCTTCTATGTTCTTTGTTATAGCAGAACTTCAAATATGTCATCTGCATTCCTTGCCTATTTTTCCTTTAACTCGGGCTAATCACCCTTTCCACTCCATTGAGACTATTAGAATATTGTCCATAAATACTAAACTGGGCTGTAGGGAAGAAAGTGCATGGTAGTACACACATTTAATCCAACACTCAGGAGGCAGAGGCACATAGAGGTCTCTTGTGAGTTCAAATATAAAATATAATAGGTAACACAGAGGAGGGGAGGAGGGGAAAGGAGAAGGGAGAGAGAGAGAGTCACTCTGTTAGGAGAAATTAAGATGTACAGATGTGGCTGTACAACTTTGGGCATCATGTAACTTCCAGCTCTGGCTTTTTGTTTCATCTCTTGGAAGGACCTTGCTAATACAGAAGGCTTCTCCATTGTGTTTTTTAATTTGTGACTCAGTGAACTGCCATCACTTTCATAGTTTATATAGTTTCTAGCAGTCACTGAAGAAGGTTTTTGTTTTTGTCCACAAAATTCTTTCTGAGCTTAAATGGAAGACACTCTAATCCTAACTTAAAATTCTCCCAGGGTAAGAAGTGAAAATTTTATAATTAGGGCCAAATCAACACACTTTTAAAATCATCAACTCAATTGTAAAACAAAATTGATTTTAGAAAAATTCTTCGAATATAAGAATTTAAATGAATTGATTGTAAGAAGCCATTAAAAATAATCCTGCATGAATTTGTATTTGGATAACTCCTGAGTATTCTAATTGAAGATGTGCTTAACTCAGGATCAGAACCTTTTTTCTCTTCCTTTCCCATTAGCAGCATCTATGGGACCACGAGGGTACTCAAACACAAAACTCAGATTGCCTCAGAGCAAGGCTCAGCCAACCACACACGGCTAAGGTGATAGAGCAGGAGTAATGAGCATCACTTCTTCTATTTACATACTGTGTGACTCTTCTCTTTATATAGTTGTGCACACTTCCCTAATCCCATTTTTTTCCTTCAGTCTTGGAAATATTAAGAACACCTTGAACCCATAAAAACTGCCACACACTGAAGATGGCAATGTAATCCCCAGCCTAAGGTCACTTAGCTATCATGAGACTGTTATAGAAAGAAAAAATAAATAACATTTATTTCGGTGCACTATGGTGTGTGTGTGATATACATACACAGGCACACAATATATGTATATATATATTCTTAAATATAGAAGCACAACTTGCTCGGTCCATATAGAGTTACTTGTGTGGATATGTATGTATATGATTTCAGGGCTGAGCACATGGCAATAGATAATCAATTGGAAGTTCTTCCCTGGACCACATGGTAATAGATAACCACTTAGAAGTTCTCTGGAGAAGACTAAGTTTCACCATAAAAGCCAAATATGTTTTTTTTTAATTTGAGGTTTATTATACATAGTTAAGAGAATGAATATAGAATACCAGGTCTTTTTTTTAAGTTTTATTTTTACAATTTATTTCTTTTATATCCCGATTGTAGCCCCCTCCCTCAACTCCTCCCAGTCCCAACCTCCTTCCCTTTTCCCCCATCTCCTTCCCCTATTCCACCGAAAGGGGGAGTTCTCCTCCCCTTCCATCCATCCCTAGTTTATCAAGACTCATCAGGACTGCCTGGTTCCTCTTCCTCTGTGGCCTGACAAAGGCCGCATTGCCAGAGGGAAGAGATCAAAGGCAGGAGCTCCACAAGAGCAACAAAGCTAAACAGTCTGGGCCCAGGGGTCCCTGAAGAGACTGATGCAGCAACCAAGGACCATGCATGGAGAGGACCTAGACCCCCTGCTCAGGTGTAGCCCATGGGAAGCTCAGTCTCCACGTGGATCCTCAAGTAAGAACACTAGATTAAAGTACTAGAATGAACTACATTCCCCTAAGATTATTTAAAAATAGTATTTATACTTATTTATAAAATCCCTGGAAAGTAAATACACAGTATTTCATTGAAATATTTAGGACAGTCATAACCATAAAGAATGACATGAAAGGCACCTCCCTCATGGGGAGCTCACACCCATGCTTGGGCAAGTGTTACTTTCTCACTTTTCTCTCTAACCCCCATGCTTAATCTTATATTAAAACAGCTCTAGCATAACTCCCATCTTCGCTCTTTTTTGGAAAAGTAAATAAAAATTGATGATATCAAATCTGTAAAATTATTTTTGAAAAAAAAAGCCTTAAAGAAAATATACAAAATTAAACCTGTTTTGTTTCTGGAACTGGGAATATATTGTTTCTTCCTTATACGCTCTTTGTGTGGCTTCCAATTTGTCCCTATTGAGCAGTTACCACTGAGCAGTGAGTGTCTGAACAGCATTTCTCATGTCTATACTGGGGGAGAGGGTACCTACCGGGAATTCAGACCACACCTAGTGGTGCTCTAATTGATAATCTCCTAGCTTACATGACCGCACACATTTTCTACCCTTTTGAATTCTTTTGAATGAATAAATTAATTTAAAAATATTCTGGATCATCTAAGCTGTATGTGGCACAGTCATGAAAAACACACATGGATTTATATTTTAATCTACTTAAAAATGTATGTAAGAATTAAGAATAATCTTAGGACTCTCTTAGGGAAAGGATGCAGTGCAGCATTCTCAAGGTCCTTTATGTGGCTGGTGGTTGTTTGTCCAAGTCGGCAAAATAGCCCTAAATGTTGTCTTTACACTATTACTTTCTCTTTGAAAAATGGATTTTTTATCTTTATTGTGTGTATACATATGTATTCTTACTGTGTGTTTGAGTACACATACATGTGTGTATGTGAGTGTGTTTTATGTAGGATGTGCATGGATGTGGCCACATGCGTACTACAGCGTTTATGTGGAGGGCACAGCAAAGCGTTTCAACCTGTGTGGCCCTGGTTGAGCTGACAGTGATTACAGCACGTGCTGAGTGAGCTTCCAAAGCTGTGTCTTTGGAGACAGGACCATAAAATGGAGTTTGTCTGGTTGAGTAAAAGTAGAGATCTGAAGACTGCTCAAATACTTGCACAGCTTTGGAGATCATTTTATTGTGGTTATAAATACAACCAATAAATATATGCCTGAGGGAAATTTTCATATCCATATTTTAAAGTTTATTTTGGACTCCTAATACAAAACAAGGCAAAAGAATAACACATTTCCTTCAATTCCAAATAAATATATTCTGGTCATATTCTTTTATTTAGGAGACAATCTCCAATGACAATAAAGTATAGATATAATCTAATACTATACTGTATTCTGTTCAATGGTGTATTAGAAAAATGCACAATCCATTTATTAAATGGTTTTTAAAACCCATATGCCAAATTATTCACTTCGCTGTGCTATGCTGATAACATACCTACCACTTGTGAAAATGTGGTCAAATATATCGATGATAAAATCTTTTCTTTTGTTGAACAGTTAATGCAATGGGAGAGAAAGAAGAGGAAAAAAAAATGATACACATCATTTCTTGGGTTCAGGTACAGAAATCATGTAACCAAGCCAGTTAGTTGCTTTTAATAAGGCCAAGTAGCTTGCACAGATAAAATAAATATGCAAAGATAGTAAATATGACCTTTAAGTGGCAATCGCTACATGAAACTCTTTTTTATGAACAGCTTTTCTGACCAGTTATAGCCTGAACTCACATATGGCTATTGAGATATAAACAAGTTCTTTTGATTTTCTGAAATGTTAGTTTTAAAACCAAATTCTGCCATCATGCCTGTGTTAACCACTAATTCAAAATACGAATAGCTGGTATACTCTGGTGGCTGTATTCTACTCCGTGTTTCATCAGGCCTCCTTGCTCATGGCTGTCAACACGCCAAGCACAGTAAAGTATGGAGAGGAAATTTATAACTTTGAAAGTGGTGTGATAACAGTAAAAAGCCACATATGAGTCATGGAATATGTTCTTTAATACAAAGTAGAGACAAATGTATGCAGTTTCCTTTCAGCGGGATATTAGAATCCAATGGCAATTTAAAATATGAAATGCTGTTTTTAAGGGAAATTCATATTAGTCATAAAGAAAGTTAAAATTCTCAGAAATTTAACTGAATTGTTTTAAAGTTTGAAAATTTGGGCATATAAAGTATGACTTCTGCAAGAAAGAGAGAAGAGAGGGAGGAGCGAAGGGAGAGAGGGAGGAGGGGAGGAAAGAAGGAAGGAAGGACAATGGACACCATGAAGAGAAGATATATCTGTAGTAAAATTAACAATGTCCATGAAATGTGATTTCAGATGTCAGAGCATAGTTGAGATCCAACTAGGGGCCCATGGGAAGTTAAGACAAAGTGTAATAAAGCTTTTTTTAAGGAGTTCAGTATGATCTTTAACTGATTTCTCTCCTACCCCTCAAGTACTGAGATTTCAGGAGTGCACTACTGTACCTGGTCTATGTAGTACTGGGGCTTGAACCCAGGGCTTCATGCTAGATTAGCATTCTGCCAACTGAGCTACTTTCCCAGGCCCTGCTTAAGCTGACTTATAGAAAGGAGGAGAGTAAGTAATTTTAACTGTAAATGTTGTTAAAATATTATTAGCACTGAAAACTGGAGAATGCTAAGAGTGAGGGAGTCTTCCCTAGGGAAGAGCCCCCAAATGGTTATCAGCTGTGAAGACATACATACAGGAAAACTACATAGACTGAGCAGGCTGTTTATCTGTTTGTGAGGATGTGTAAATGAATATACATATACATGTACACATCATATTACTTAATTAGGAGGCCATACATTTGAAAGAGAGTGCAAAGAGAAGTATGGAGGGGTGTGGAGGCACGAATGGGAAGTGGAAAGTGACATAATTATATTATACTCTCAAAAATAATAGAAACAATAAGAAGATTATAACATTAAAATAGGGCGAATGTCTAATAATGATTATTAAAATATTATATATAGAAACACCAGCAGTCTAAACCCAAATCGATTTATATTTATTATTAGTATTAATTTTGAAATAGGATCTTAACCATATTGCTGGTCAGGAACTTGGAGGTTCAAAGAATCCTCCTGCTTCAGATTTCCTAGCAGTTGGGACTCAGCTGTACCCCTCACTGAGCTCAAATTGGTTAATGTAAAAAATGATAAGAAACAGGTCTGTAGAGATGGCTCAGCAGTTCAGAGTGCTGGCTGCTTTTGCACAGGGCCAGAGTTCAAATCCTAGCACTCCTACTGAGCTAGCTACAAAGGCAGGCAATCCACTGCCCTCTTCTGGCCTCTGCAAGCACCCACATGCATGACATCATGAAAGTGAATGCAAGTACGTGTGCATTTGTGTGCGTGCACACACACAAATCTAAAAACATATGATATAGAAACACAATTTATATATTTATTAATATGTAATAAATTACATACTCAAATTGTGTATGGATTTACATGTACATATGTTTATAATACATATATATGCACACACACACACACACACATATATATATGAATAAGAAGCAGGCAAAAAGCAGCAAGAGCGAATGTTTTCAAAGTAAGGAATAGAGTAAGGAATAAATCTGCATTAACATCAACCATAACTGGCCTGAGTAAATAAAATCACTAATCCATTTTTTTTTTTTTTGTCTAGATATGTGGTTCTCTGCTGTTTAACAAAAAGCTATGTTCCTTGAAATGAAAACTTTGCAGCCAGCCCTGAAGGTACCTGATAAAACAGGGTCAAATGAAAGGGGAGGAGGTCCTCCCCTATCAGTAGACTTAGAAAGGGGCAGGGAGGAGACCAGGGAGGGAGTGCGGGGTTGGGGAGGGAATGAGGGAGCGGGATACAGCTGGGACACAGAGTTAACAAAATGTAACTAAAAAGAAAAATAAAATTAAAAGAAAAAAAAAGAAAAGTAAAATTAAAAAGAAGATGAAGACACAAAGGATACATAGCCAATTCTGTCATAAAGAAAAGAAATAGCACTTCTAAATACTGAATGGCTGAAGGAGGTTGCTGGGCAGCACCTCAGATCTGCTAAAAGACAATATCAAGGTTAGGTCCCATCAACTATGTTCTAGAAAGCTCTAAAAGGGGTTGTGGTTCCTTCAGAAGTTTGGAAGCAACTGCTCTATATACATATACTGGATCCAAGATTTCTCTGAATTGTTGTGGATTAGGATTTAGACCACATGACCACAGCAGAGCTCTTATAACTTGATTCTGTATCCAAAGAAATCACAGCTATTACTGGGTCCTTGAATCTTACAATGGAATAGATCTGGCCCATTCTAAGATTCAGCTCACATCAGTTTTGTCACTAGCTTTTAAGTCCCTAAATAAGTTAACAGGTTGTCTGTGTTCGAATTTTCTCATATGCAGTTGGGAGAAAATAAGAGCATTTTGTATGAAAGGTCAGGAGAATTAAATTTGATATTTTATTTATATGGTTAGCTTAATGCTGAGGTTATGGTAAATAGTCATACATAGTTGCTGATTATATTTGGACACTATTTGTATGTAACAAGATGAAATCTATGTAGTTTAAGACCTACGTTCACGTCTCTATTAGCACACTGGTTGCATTTTAAGTCTTCTTAGGATACGGAAGATCCTAATACATGAAGGGCCAACCTTTTCTCATTTGCTTAAATAGAAACTCAAAAGTTTTCAATCTAAGACACTTAAGAAAAGTAAAATAAAATTATATCATGAGAGAAAAATAATTTATTAGATTAAAATGGAGACGTAGAGAAAGAAAATATAAACAAAAAAATAAAGCTATGAAAAGACGTTCAATATCGTGAGTCAATAGAATTTACAATAATGAGCCATTGCTGTTCACAACTTGATTGACAGGATGCACAAATGCATCAGTAATGCGCGTTGACGGTGCAGCAGGAAGAGCACGGCTCACTCAGCTCTTCATGTGGCTCCCCTAGGAAAAATTACTTTCCTGGAAAGGTTGTTGTATCCGTGAATTTCCACTTCCAGTAATCAATTAAAAACAGCACCGAAAGATGTTTGTCCGAAGGAGACGAATCCACATTCTCTTTGCTTAAATAATTAGGACAAATTAATATATCATTTAATAGGAGAATGTCTTTATGAATTAGAGGCATCTATTTCCAGCTTAGTAGGCAACCGATGCATGTAGGAAGATCTGCATAATTAAAAATAAAGTGGTACCATAATAAACGTAACAGTAATGAAAAAAATGTATTTATGCTCCATTTTTAAAGAAGCAATAGGTCACAAAGTTTATTCCTTTGCTTGATTGAGTTTATTTTATTGTTGACTGATTTTTTTTTCATTTTATAGTACACATAAGTAGAGGCCATAAGATAAGCCACCTCACCTTTCTTTTAAAATATAAATATTTTTATTCTAATACACAGAGAAAAGTAACAATAGACCATGTTTCTCCATAATTAGACCACTCAAAACAACCTAGTCCCATAACTAGTAGAGCAGTTCTTAGGAAACACAAACCCTCCTTCAGCATATAGTTCACAGAATTCAATATTAGTCTTTTATAGAAAATTTCCCTAGCTCTGCAAGATATTTAAATTACTGTGGGGCATTCACATCAGTGACATGTTATTTACCATTATCTGATACTATAATCCAAACATAAAGTCGATTTTGCAAGAACATTTTAAGGCACATACAGGGATATTTTTAATGGAACTTGAGGACATGCTACACGTTTTTCTCTGGAGAAAATTAAAGTGTGTCCTCCATTCTGGAAAATCATATGGCTGATCACAGTGCTTCTCAAGTGGTGTGAGTTCTCAGTGTAAGACATCTGCAGGAACTTGTGGGTATCAGTGTGTGTGTGTACATGTATATATACCTATATATATATACACACACATATACAATATCTTAATGTATTTATTTAATGTTTTGTCTACAGAGGTATATAGATATGACACTTTGCTTGAGCTACACATAAACAGGCTATGAAAATTCCTTTAGAAGAAGAAGGCATAGCAATGGATTTTTGAAAATATAGGGGTTCTTAAGTTGCTAGTTAAAATTATCCCTTATTGGTTTTTTTTTTTTTCCCACACATGAATACAATGCGTTTAAGATCATATTCACCTCTCACCTTTCTTCCTCCAACTACTTCTGGCACTTCCCTCACAACTCCCTCTCAACTCCTTTTCCTTTCTTGCTTTTATTTAGCCACTGGGTCCAATTAGTGTTGTCCATATGCTCGTGAACCCAGGCTACCTCCAATGGCGCACACACAATCTACCGCTGGCCACACGCTTCTGAAGAAAACTGACTCTCCTTTTTTTTTTTCTTTCTGTAACAATCAATTGCCGCTAGCAACTTGGGTTGGGGTTGACTTCATGAGCTCGTTCACCCTTGGCTTGGATTTGGGTTTTGATAGGCTTAATAACCACAGCGTGTCTAAATTCAAGAGCTGGATTGGTCACATAGTAAAACCTAACAGGAAAAGAAAAACAGGGTGAAGTGGGGAGTGGGTTTCAGTCGGGCTAATTGTTTGCCAGTCTTTGCAGAAGAAAAAAAAAAAGGAGTAACTGAAAAGTGCAAGCAAATTTAGTTCCCAGTGCAACTTTTACTCAACACACCAAAAAACATTACCATAGGGCTCATAAATTTAATCGCATGCTTTTGGCTGAACCTTGCTCAAACTTCAGAACCAGTGGCAACTCTGAGGGACAGATTCAGAACACCACCCCACTCCCAGAAACTGCAGAAGAGGATCGGGTACGTGAACGGGAGAAACCGAGTAGGGGCTGGATGAGCGACTGGTTCAAAGGCTGCAGATCAGTATAGCCTCAGAACCCTAGGGCACCCATATGGATTCTCATCTCCCTTTGCTTGTGTTGCTCCTATCTCTGCTCATTTCATTCAGTTCCCTACCAATCTCATAGTGACATTCCCAGCTTCATGAGAAGAAAACCCAAAAAAGCTTTTACTCTCCCCAGCCTCTTTCTGTTCTGAACCAAATCTTGTCCATGTGGCACACCTTGTTCAGAATCTTCTTCCCTCCTCTCAGAAGAGATGCAGAGTTACTTCCTGTGTCCAATTGTTCTCTCCTTCTCCACTTTCCTTATCCTATGCACTGTCACCAAATTTCTTTCTTAAGTCACAACCTTGACCTTCTTATTTGTGTACTTCTATGTAAGTGTTTATGTGCATGTTGTTGTCCAGTCATCATCCGCAGCCACTGTAGAAGTGCAAATTAAAGTTCCATATTTTGATGGGTGCACAGTCTAGAAGAGAGGCAGATCTGTGAGGTGACTTTAGCCAAGTGATCCTGGCTATTATTGTCATAGGCACAGGAATCTGTGGATTTGGGAAGGGTCAGTAACAGAGAGTGGGACAAGTTTATAAGAATAAAGCCTTCCTACTTCGCGTGTTAATTGCTATCAAACACCATGACACAACAGAATCAGTCCAACTTCAGTTGCTTCCTATTTTCAACTGCAGATTTGCAATCAGCCAATCATCTCCATGAAGAGAGCCAACCCCAAGACTTCCATCTCCAAGCTTGTACTTTATGATTCTGCAAGATGTCCTGAGCACTAAAGCTAGCTTTTTTCTTTTCTTTTCTTTTCTTTTCTTTTCTTTTCTTTTCTTTTCTTTTCTTTTCTTTTCTTTTCTTTTCTTTTCTTTTCTTTTCTTCTCTTCTCTTCTCTTCTCTTCTCTTCTCTTTCTTCTCTTCTCTATTCTTTTCTTTTCTTCTCTTCTCTTTTTCTTTCCTTTCTCTTCATTTCTTCCTTCCTTCTTTCCTTTCTACCTCCTCTTTTACCCCTCTCTTTCTTTAGTTCTTTCTTTTCTATTTCTCTGCTCATTTACTTCCCTAGGCCTAAGCTCTTCTCCCTTCAGTCAGTTCTCGAAGAACAGCTTAATACTTTCCACATTCCAGGTTTCCTCCTTCATCTGCTTGTCATTGGATGTAACATTACCCTGTGAGTTCTGCTTTGGAGGAGACTATGCCTGAACACATATTTTTTTTCTCCCACCACAGAGCACCAGGCCTCCTTCATTGTTCATTTCCTAGAAAGAATTTCACAGCTACCTAAGTGCTCAGCAACTGTTTTCGGAACTAAACTGAATCAAGTGGTTGAGAAAGCATTTTCATTCCTCCCTTTTGTTGGGTACTTTTTTGAAAAGCAACCTAGTCATAGAACTTAACCTTTGGCTCAAGATTTTCATTTTCATGCCTTTTTTTCCCCCTGAGGAAGAGGAATTTTAACAGGAAGGGGGAAAATGTCAGTTTGGCTACACAAAAGAGCATGTGAAAACTATTGGAGATTTTCAGATTATTTTTTTAAAAATGTGTATGTATGTGTATGCCTATGTGTACATGTGTGTTCCATGTACATGTTCGTGTGTGCACATGCATCGGGTGGCTAGAGGTTGATGCCAGGTGCTTTAATTACCCCAACTCTGCACTTGCAGGAGCACACCGGCACAGGCCTGTTTTACATGAATTCTGGGGATCCGACTCAGGTGCTCATGGTTGTCTGGCAAACATGTTAAAGACTGAGATATCTCTTTAGTCCTTAAAAAGGATGCTTGGAGTCACAAGTAGCTTAAAATGCTTGCTTAATAAGTAGACTAATGCCAAGGAGAACTATTATACCAGGATTCAAACCATCCTTGGGAATCCTTTCTCTCTTTCCAGTGTCTCTCCAGGCTTTCTCTTATTCTTGCCAAGGATTTCCTAATCACTCCTGAGTGGTTTACATAAAAGCAACTTTCCTTTCTAAGGGCTGTACATAGCCTGCCCTTCAGTAAAAACAACAGATCTAAGCTCCTTCTGTTTTGCAACACTACTTCTTTTCTAAATAGGTGATTGAGTTCTTAAGGCATTGAATATCTTTATTCATATAGGCCTTTAAGCTGTTATAATTCTGGATTTGTACATCCAGTGCTTCAATACTAGGTCCTACTCCAGCTAAGCAGGATAATAGCTCATTTCAGGGAGCCCCTTTTGACTTAGCATTTCAGCCTATTAGGTAGGAGAAAGGCCGATGAGCCGATTTTCTGTAATTTCTTCAGGCTGACATTGGGACAGAGATATTGGAGACTAACAAAGGCTGAAAGGCTAGTCAAAAGCTAGGCAATGGGGCACCATCTAATTAGTGATCCAGTTGAAGAGACAGGGAGCCATCATATCAGCTGGACTGGTTTACTTCAGCTTTCAGTAAATCCAGATTTCAGCTTGCAATCCATAGCTGATCCCTGAACGGAGTCTGTCAGCCAGGTGAAAATATGCAAATCTGAGACAAATCCAGACTAGAGACAGAAGTTAAATCTTGTCTAGTAAATGGGAAAGTGAGGAATCCCAAGACCATTTTGGGGTCTATTTGGGTTAAGGCAGATCCAGGTCTTCTGACTTTTTGTGATTTCCTGTAACTCATATGAATTTTAGTTTACAAACAGAAGTATATTAGTATCATCATTGTATTGAGATACATACTTTAGAAAAAACAGGTAACAGGTGTGTACAAGACAGCGGAAGCAGACTCTGTCACTAAGACCTAACAAAAGCTATGGCTTTTTGGGTCAGAGATATACATATTAGAGAGATGTTTTTAGCATGATGATAAGCACCTTTAAGTCTAGCTCCAGAAGACAACCAAAGGGAAATTAAAATTTCAAGCTTGTGACTGGATAATAAGCAGCTAGTGCTACATCAGAATTTAACAACAACAAAATTAAACACCACCAATAAAAAATTAAACACCACCAATAAAAATCAAACCTGTCTGGACAAAAAAAAAAGTAAACAGAATTGAAGCTAAGGAAGGTATTAAGCCACTCTTTGCTATCTGTCTACAGCCTTAATAATTAGATCCTTTGCATTTGCATTTGTGTGGTTGAAACCCAAGCGATGGAGAAATAGTAACTTCATAACCTGTATAATAAATGTGGAAATAGTAGGTAAAAGCACTGTTCATTATCCTCTACTTCCAGCATACACTAAATTAAGTTTTAAATTTCTTTTTTTTCTTCTTTTGAATATTCTTTATTTATTCTTCTCTTTTTAACTTCATTTTTGCACTAGGTCCCTATATGTCTTTGCTCATCACTGTAATAAAACACTCGACAAATAACTTTAAGGAAAGAATGGCTTAGTATGGTTTACCATGCCAGGGAAAACAGCCTGTCATGATAGGGAAGGCCTAATGGCAGGAGCATGGGGCAGCTGAGGACTTGTATCCACAGGCAGGAAGAAGAAGGCAATGGATGCTGATTATCAGAGTATTTTCTCTCTTTTACTTGCCTGGGGACCCAAACATATAGCTTTACAGTGGGTCTTCCTGCCTAGTCTGGGAACTCCCTCACAAACATGCTCAGAGGTATGTCTCCTAGATGACTCTAGGACTGGTCAACTTGGCAATCAATGTGACCCACTGGGCTTCCCAGGATGAAGTAGCCAGCATGGTCTTCACAGCCCTTGTCTCCATGAGGAAGCTTTTTGAACACAGCCTCCTGGCCTGCCAAAAGTCCATTTGTAAGTATATAGTTTTGTCATTATCATTTCTGAGCCAGGGTCTCATATTGTTCAGGCTAGTCTCAAACTCACCCTGGATCTGACAACGACCTTAAACTCCTGATTATCTTGACTCTGCTTCCGAAATGCTGAGATTACACGCACCGCCAACAAGTCTGATATGACCTGGTCTCTTTGTTTGTTTGTTTGTTTGTTTGTTTGTTTTTCAAGATAGGTTTCTCTGTGGAACAAAGCCCTAACTGTGCTGGACTGGACTCACTTTGTAGCCCAGGATAGCCTCGAACTCAAAGAGATCCATCTGCCTTAGCCTCCCAAGTGCTGGGATCAAAGGTGTCGCCACCATGCCCAGCTTTCTTACTGTCTGCCAAAGCATCAGTTGAAAACTGAACTACTTTCTGACTGTTCTCCCATTCCACTTATTTATTTACAGTCCCTTGACTGTAGTCAGGAGTAAGGTGTAGTTTCAAAAAAAAAAAAACAAAAACAAAAACAAAAACAAAATTCCTAAAAATAATTGCATCTTATTGTGACTTAGAAAGTTTTTACTTGTGTGAAACTTGTCACTACAAACACCAAGGCCGAGAAAAGGCTGTAAAAGCTGTAATTATAAAAACGGTTGAGAGTTATTTTTTTTTTCACAGCACCCTGCATTGAACACATGGTAAATGGTGTGCTATGAACACCATTGATTGTACAATAATAAAATTTGTTCCGTGTTCCCTTTGTACTGAGTCCTAGAGCATTTCAAGACAAAATTTTGTGTTTTTTTTTCTAAACAACAGATATAAAACTTTTAGACATGGTTCTGTTTTCTGTTGTCTCACATTCACTTTTCTATCATTGCATTCTCCTTGAGGCTGCGATCTCCTTGCCTTGGCATTTTCATATTTCGAATTGACAGTTTAATGCCACTTATTGAATGAATGATTTGGTACTTCTGACATTAAAGAAGTTATATGACAGAAACACAAGGCATAACTGTCACTACACCATTCAGAATTCTGCAAATAGGTAGGCAGCTACTAGTGTGTGTTCGTTTGTTCTAGCATGTTAAAGTCCATGTCATTCGGATCCTTTAGGTCTTTTCCCTATGGTATGATGGCTGCTCCATCTCCACTGATTCTGCTGTTGATCAAAGCAGAATTAAAGGAATGGGACATGAGGCAGGGTCAATGGAGAGGGTCTGACCTCCTGCTGACTGAACCTGTGTCACTTCGCCATCTATCCTCATGAGGACCACTGTAAACACAACCAACAGCATTTGCAAGCCATGGGTAATGGCTGGACAAACAGCAGAACTGGGATTGGGAATTAGATGAGGCCACCTTCATGCTATCAGAGATATTAGCCACGAAAAGTGGGCAGTTGTTCCAGCCAGACACTTCAGTCTGAATCACAATCTCTCTTCTCTAACAGCTCGCCGGGAGGAAAAGCTCATTTTAAAGATGAAAGTTCTTATACGTTGGTATTTTGGTCTTTGGACTATTAAGCATGGATGCTAGAAGATAATCATAGATAAAGAACTTCTTCTCCTTCCACCTTGCCTGAAAGAGGGTCTGTTGTTCATGCCTCCACATTCCAAGCTAGCATCCCAGAAGCTGCAGGGCTTTCATGTCTGCTTCCCATTTGGCAATAGGGACCCTGGGACTATAGATTATGCTACTACAGCCAGCGGTAGGTGCCTGGGATCTGGACTTCAAGTCTCCCCACCTGCACAGCAGGCTCTTCATCCACTGAGCCCTAGGCCGTGAACTCTTTCAGACACCCAAGGTACAAATCCTAATGCAGTTTAGTCAAATCAGAAAAATGTTTGTTTGTTTGTTTGTTTGTTTGTTTGTTTGTTTTTCTGAATGTGTTTGTACCACTGCAGGTAAAGCTGGTAGTAACCCATGGCTATGGCTATGGCAATGCCATGGTTTGTGTTGTGGCCATTCCCTGTGACACCAAGAAACCCAAAACTTCGAAGATGGGACTACAAGCCACAGTGGCAACTCCCAAATTTTTAAAAACGTAATTTTAAATGTAAGTACTTTTTCTTTGTGGTGGAACAAGCTCCAAGCCATAAAGTGAATGCTCTTCCTCAGTTCAAGTCGCTGTGCATTCTGACAGACTTGGCAGGATTTCCCTGAGCTCAGTCAGTTATCTGACTTGAAGGCTTTACACAACGTGTCATTTCTAAAGCGCGTATTCAGCTTCCCACGCTTATTCTCCAAGCAACTCGCGTCAGAAATAGATGAGCTTTGGAGACAGAAGCCTGAACTCTCACTTCCTAACATAGGAAGTAACAAAATTAAACCAAACAATAAGTCAATATTCTTGTGTACTTCAAAGAGAAAATATCACTAATGTTGCAATTAGCTTCTAAAGACTGAGGGAAAAGTTTCCTTCAGTATAGAACAGGTCTGTGCCGATGTACCTTTAGGAGGAATCCACAGAGAGGTCTCAGACAAGAGACCGTTGAGCTCGATTCAGGCTGAAGCAGAGATCAGAACATTGCTCAGCTGCAGACTCTTTTTAATTGCTGTGTCATTTTTTTTCTAAGTAAGCATTTGATGCAGAAACTGGTTTTTCCAAATGCAGTCCTACAGATGATTTTTTTCGCTGACCTTGGACTAGGTGCTTGGCTATAGAATTGCCTTTCTAGACATTTGCTTTTGTTCTCTAAGCTAGCAGTGACCTTAAGAAATAGTAGATCATACATACAAGGTGTCTGGGAGGTTTAAGCTAGCAACACTCTATCTTTACCAGTATCTTATCATATTTTGGACCTAGAAATAACGGATTTGTTCTGTCACTTAAATGACTTCACTTCTATGTGGGAAGCTCTGGGCTTTGAAGAAAACCGAAATGAAACACTGCCTTGTTTTGTTAAGGTTTCTGTCTTTATCGAGAAAGACTAGCATTAAAATGTCACTTTTTGTCAATTTGTCCCAGCTTCTGGTGAACCACTGAAAATATCCTTTTGTCTGGGACTAAGGGATGACAATTCTCTTTAGTTTGGGGGAGGGCTGGCTTCAGATGAGAAAGCCTGGCTGGGTGATCCTTTGAATCCCTGTCCGAGTTGTCCCATGGCTTCGCTCTGACATCAATCAAGCCTTAGTGGACTCCCATGGCACCGTGGACTCACGCGTGTCCCTGCTCTCATGTACCCGTGGTTTCAAACATTCAAGGCAGACCTTTCAGGAGTTACAGAAAGGACAGATGTGCAAAAAGAAGGACATCCAAAACAACAAGGACATGGACAGAAAACAGCAAGGCTGAGAAAGGCAGCATGAAACACTTTTGAATATCCGCCTGACACTTCAGAATCTATTCTTCATTAGTGGAGCCAAGAGACCAGCTCAGCCCCGGAAATTCTTCACTGTGCCTCTCACAGATAAATAAGAGATCTCGTGAAATGAGAGATTCCAACCTCACATCACAGAAGTAAACCAAAGGAAGGAAACAGCCTCCATAAAAGCAGTTTATTCTCCCCTTTTAAACAGGTGTCGGTGCGTGTGTGTTCACATGGACATGGATGGAGAGGCCTGGAGGCTGACATTAGGAGTTTTCCTTGGTCCCTCCCCACTTTGTTTTTTTGAGGCACGGTCTCTCGACTGAACCCAGAGAAAATGGATTCACCTTGTCCTGGGCATCCCGCCTCCCCACCTAGAGTGGCAGGTCGTTCTCCGTGTCCACCAGCGTGCTGTGTTCTGGGGACTCAAACTCTAGTCCTCAGGCTTGCCCTTTACCGACTGAGCCGCCTCTGCAGTCAGTACTTAACTGCTCAGTAAGAGAATACCCAGGGCAAACACTAAGTATCAAAATTTGAAAATGGACAAGAAGGAAAAGCTGTGTATATTAAGTGAGAAACAGCATCGACGTAGCCAGGTATCGTCACTGGATCAACTCCACCTATGATTTCACACATCCCTGTTATTAGGATTAATATTTCTAATGTCAACACAGGGATTTAATAGTTTCCTCTTACAAATCACATGAGGCATAGCTAATAAGCTGGGTATGGTGGCACACACCTGTAATTCCAGCACTTGGGGAGGCAGAGGCAGGTGGATCTCTGTGAATTCAAGGTGGGCCTGGTCTACAAAGCAAGTTCAGGACAGCCAAGGCTACAGGGAGAAACCCTGTCTTGAAAAACAAAAACAAAAGAACAACAAAGAAACAAACAAACAAACAAAAAAGAATAGCTTAAGTTTATGGAAATGCATACCAGGCACTGTTCTTATTATTTTTCCATTCAATATATTTCTTTCTGACCCTTACACACCTCATATTTATACCATGATTATTCACGTTTCAAAGATAAAAATTTTAAATCAGTGAGGCTGAACCTCAACATGGACAGCACACTCAAGAAGAAAAGCCACAATTATTTTTATTTGGTGTAAAACAAGGTGCTATGAAATTAGGGTTATCTTTCCAGGAATCAAACAGCAGATGCCCAAGGAAATGATGCCATGTTTGATTTCCTACTGAATGGAGCGTGGCTATGCTCTTTTGCCCTGGATCACTATCCACTCTTATCTAGTAGTGAGCATTCAGTGAAAGGCATGGATCGGAGTAGCGAAGAAGTGCTGAGTTCAAGGATGGGCCTGTCCTTACCCTGTGACCCCAGGGGACCAGTTACTCTTTTACAGAAAAGAGTAACTGGGCAGGCAGCGGCAGGCACGAAGCTTAGCTCCAGTCCAGGGTGCAGAAATGATAGTAGCCTACTGGTGGGCAAGATGGACACATGCTGATGTTTCAGTTTTATTTCTCTTGGTGTGATAAAGTATCCTGCACAAAAGCAACTCTAACAGAAAAATGGTTTGCTTAGCTCACAGTTCCCAGCTACAGCTGTCATTGAAGGGGTGTCAAGGCGAGCCCAAGGTAGCTGGTCAAGAGCGAAGAGAGAGAATGCGTGCTTGCCTAGCGCTCACCTCACCTCCGCAATCCAAGAGCCAAACCAGACCGCATGGTGCCACGCCTAGTGGCATGGGTCTTCCCACATGCTTTAATGTAACCAAGACAACCTACAGACACGCCCACAGGGCAACCCGATCTAGAGAATTCCTCATTGAGACCCTCTTCCCAGGTAATTCTAGATAGTGAAAAGCTAACACAAAACAAAACAAACTGGTTGTCAAAGTTAATGTCAGATTCTTGTGGGCTATCTTGGCTAGCTAACCCATTTCATTTTTGTCTCCATCATGTCCAAATATACTTCTGCAGACAGTATTATAATCGTCACTCTCTTTGGATTCTGATAAAACCTACTGGTTGCTGGTAGGCTGGCTAATTGCTTAAGGAATTACTCATTTGTAGTTCTCCCACTCTGTTCTGGAGGAGTGACTTTATTGAAATAGAGAAACTGTCTGTTCAAAAGACTCTGATTGCTGAATATGACCCTTTAACAAAAGATCTGAAGGACAGCGAGGAGTCTTTGATGTCACAAAGCCTTTTTTTTTTTCAAACTTTGCAACGGAATTATATGTTCCTGAATGCAAGTGTGGGCCGCATTCAGAATCCTGTCAGGTAGGTGCTGATAAACTGAGCTTCAGAAGACGCTGAGAGGTCATCAGAGGGTGAAAGGTGGAAACAAACTGGGGAAACACAGACAGTGGCGGGGAAGAGGATGAGAGAGAACCCAGAAGTGGAGGAAGAAATGACAGCTGAAAGAGTACCTCCTTTCAGCATGCTTTTCCACATTTTGAGGAGCTAGAAGCAAATGGTATGGGGATTGTCCGAGTGTGCCTAACACCCTGCATCCCCTGGCCATTCTCAACTTCTCACTGTTCTTGGGGGAGCTGTGTGTACAACAGAGTCCGTAGTGAGTGATCCTGTCTCAGAATCCGGGAGAACAGTTGCTTTCATACTTACTTAGAGGTTGCCACCGAATCTGATTTCTTTCATAAATGTGCCACTTTGAGTTTTTTTTTTTTCTAATTTAATTGTCTCTCTCTTATGACCTCACAGCAGAGTTAAAGAGTTAGTGAGCTTAAGAGGTTGAGTTCTCATCCCATCCACACAGTACCTCATCTGCTATGTACAGCGTCGTTGTGCCCCAAACTCATTTGTCCTTGAGTGCCAAGCTCTCTGCGTAAGTGACCAAGTTCAGTTCTACATCAGACGTTGTTGCTTTCTGGAATGTTTTCCTTTCAGATTCTGTAAACTGTATAAACCTTTAAAAGAAATCCCCGAGTGTCTCTACAAAATTTTAAACTGATTTTTTTTTTCTTCAAGCTCCTGGCAACACAATGACACACTATAACTTTGCGTGCTATAGCGCCAGTGACTGGAGAGCATCTGCTCTGCCCAAACCCAGGGTGCGCTATCACCTCTAGCACCACAACGGCCACACCTTATCCAAAAGACTGCAGTTATCCAAAATACAGGTAAGCCAAACTTCACAAGATTTTTGATTGGTTTTCTTAAGATTTGAATGTCAAATCAGCAGCCCCAGGTTGAAAAGCAGTAGTCTGTGCCTTCTAATTGGAAATCTAAACAACTGGGGAGTGTTGTTTCTAGCGTGTCAAAACAGCAGCTCAGGGGCTGTAGAGATGGCTTAGGCATGAGGAACACCTGCTCCTCTTGCAGTGAGCCTTGGTTTACTTCCTACATAACTATCGTAACTCCTGCTCCAGATAATCTGGTACTTTCTTTTGGCCCCTTCAGACCCCTTCACACATGTGGTGCACAAAAATTCATGCAGAAACACACACACACACACAAATAAATAAATAAAATTTAAAAATAAAGTTAAGATGATAAATGATAGATGATCTTAAAGCCTGAATTATTTTACCTGCACTATCCCTGGTTTCTCCACCCATCTGCAACATAGAATTCCCAGGCTTGCCTTAACCGCTCATGAGCTGTTTGAAGAATGTGAGGGAATGATATATATGAAATCTATGTGGGGTAGGTAAAAAGGTTCTGTTAATGTGAAAGATTATTTTCAGCTCACCACGGGGGCTGAGGAGATGGTTCAGTCAGTAACGTGCTTGTTGTGCAAACAAGAAGACAGGAGTTCATGTTTCCAGCACCTACAAGGAGGTTCCTGTCCTGCGGGACTGGGCACTGAGATGGGAGGGCCCCTGTGGCTTGCAGTCCAGCGAGTCTCCAGATTCAGCCAGAAAGACTATCTCAAGACTATCTCAAGGAGAGCAGGAAAGGAAAGTACCACACGTCAACCTCTGTCCTCTACAGGCATGTATATCTGCAAAAACACACACACCGTGTGTGCGCACACATATGAACACTTACCACAAGGAGACACAGGTGAAAACTCACACATACACCCAATGTCCATGAATTTTGTGTAGGGTCAATATAAATTATCAATAGAGATTATTTTCTTTACTTCAGGACAATAAAATGTTTATACACTAAGGTAATTTATGTATCTTTAAATTACTTGTTCTGCTTTTTTTTTTAAGTTTTTACCTTCCACAAATGGAACATGAGGTGGAAGATATTGAAATAGACTCTCAGTGTAATATCCTTGCCTGTTCTATAATATGTGCCTTATCATTGCACTGTTACCTCCAGAAAACAGAAAGAAGAGATTTAGTTATTTATATATTGATATGAGCAAATTAAAAAGTCTCAGAAACTTATTCTGAATATATTTCTAAGAATGAGTACTTGATAAGAATACTTTCACTGCCAGCCGTGATTCTCCAACATATTTGGTCTTAAAAAAAACAAGGAAAGATTAGGCTTCCTTATAAGTGTGTCAGATTTTAAGGTGGAAGGGACACAGCATCTCCCCACTTAGTGAGGAGTGATGGATGATAGAAGGCCTGCACCACATTACCCTGTCAGAGATCTTAGTGAGATGAGTTCTCCAGGATCTCTTATGTGAATGTTATAATTAGTGCTGAGAGCTCACCCTCTCTGACTCTTATTTTATAAACCCAGCCTTTCTTTTCAAGTATTTGTCTCCTGTAAATGAAAGACACAATGCTAAATATACATGTGTCCAGAAAGAACATGCGTGCTCTGTTGCCTGCCCCTGCTGGGCCCATCTGCTGTGTTGGCAAAATGCCCATGGGCAACCTGGCCCATTTCAATGCTGCAGAGCTGTCAGCCTTCCAAGGGGATGTGAGAACATACAGTGTGCAGAGCTAGATTTCCACAGAAAGCCCTCCATCAACCTGTGTTTGGATCTGTTTACACTTGAGCAAGCATGTTGGTGCTCATGTGTCGTAAGACAAATGCTTCTGGGGTAGGTCAAAAGGGGGCAGGCTGTGGTAGCATCTCAAGCTTCATTGAATATAAAACACAAGCAATTCTTCCCCCCCCCTTCTGCTTAGAAGTCCATTCTTCTCTATCACAGGGTTCTGTAGATATCTTACACGGATAAAAGAATATCTGGAGTGTGAGACACTGAGGATTCATGCAGCCTGTCTTCTTTCTAGCTTCCACTCTTTGAGACTAAACGTATGTGTTTTAATATACAAATGAAAGTTGATTGTGCCCAGATATATACGTACAAATGAAGGCAGTATCTTCCTTTCAATTTGCATTTTCACTCTTATCACCTTAATATAACTAATACTTCTGAATTGGGGTTCTAGTGCATCCTTCATACGTGCTATGCCACTGAGTTTTACTCCAAACACATGTAATCTCATCAGCAATGCTGACATTTGTCATTTTATTTTCTCCATCATTTGTTTCATTTATTTATTTTTTTTATGAATCTTCATGAGCATTTTAAAACTGTTTTTAGTCTTTTGATTTGTTTCAACTACATATCATGCTTGTCTTCGGTGAGAGCTCTAGAAATTAGAATATACACTAAAATTTTTAGTCTAAATATGAAGATACCAAATGAAAGGATGGGTTGTGACAGCGAGGGATTCTAGAATAGTTAGGTTACAGTGAAGGACATCAAGGACTCACTGTTGTAGGAGTAACCCTGTTCTTTATAAAGCATAGTAGCAAACAGCAAACAAGACCCTAAATAAAATGAAAGACAGACAGCAAGCTATGCACAGACGTCAGAAGTCTGGGAGCCACAAGTCAACTGCATTCATTGCTAAGGAAAAGTCCAGCTGACCTCTGCTGAAATATTCATACTCGCCTGGGTTTGACGAGCATTCACTACACAAAGCTCAAGGACAGAAAAGATAACATACATACAGAAAACCTTCCTGTCTTGGTGCTTCCCTAGCTGAGGGAGAGAGACAAGAAACACTGAATGAATGCATGCCACAAGTTAGGTAATAATAAATACTGTGAAAAAGAAGACTCCTGCCAGAGATGCAGGAAGGCTAACCACAGATCTTCACTTCTCCTTTCTTTCCTCCAAATCCAATCTCCCAGTCTCATCTCCAGCTCTGTAGCAGAGCACATGCTGTAGCTTCTCCTCTCCCTCTGCCTCATTTCTCAGGGTAAAGCAGACCCGGATGGAGCACCCTGCTTTCCTCTCTCCTATGGAATCCCTCAGCATCCTCCAGTGCACCCCCATTCCTTTATGTCAGCTTCCAGTACCTAGAAACACATTCCCCCCCCCCCGGGAAACCTCAGTGTCCAAGTCTAGCAGATTCTCAGATTTCCCTTCCAAAAAAACACCCACTGAAGAACTAGAGAGGGCCCGTTCCTTGTCTTCTCCTACTTCTGATGTCTATTCTGTTTGCCCTTCTGAGTGAGATTTCAGCCTTTTCCCTAGAGTCCTCCTTGTTGTTTAGCTTCTTTAGGACTATAGATGTTATTATGTTTATCCTATATTGTAAGGCTATATCCTCTCATAAGTGAGGATATACCATGTGTGTTTTTCTGCTTCTGGGATACCTGACTCAGGATGATATTTTCTAATTTCCACCATTCGCCTGCAAATTTCATGATTTCTTTGTTTTTAATTGCTGGGTAGTATTCTATTGTGTAAATGTACCACAATTTCTGTCTCCATTCTTCAGTTGAGGGACATTTAGGTTATTTCCATATTCTGGCTATTTTGAATAAAGCTGCCATGAACATAGTTGAGAAAATGTCCTTTCTGTATGGTTTAGCATCTTTCAGATACACACACACACACACACACACAAACACACACACGTCTGGTGGGGCATCTTTTCGGTATATGCCCATGAGTGGTATAGCTGGATCTTGAGGTAGCCCTATTCCTAATTTTCTGAGAAAGTGCCAGATTGATTTCCAAAGTTGTTGTACAAGGTTATGTTTCCACCAGCAATGGAAGAGGGTTGCCCTTTCTCCACAACCTCTCTAGGATGCGTCATCCCTTGAGTTTTTGATCTTAGCCATTTTGATGGATGTGAGGTTGAATCTCAGGGTCATTTTGATTTGCATTCCTCAGATGACTAAGGATGTTGAGCATTTCTTTAAGTGTTGCCCTGCCACTCGATATTCCTCTGTTGAGGATTCTTTCTTTAGCTCTGTACCACATTTTTAAATTGGATTACTTGATTTGTTGCTTTTTAACTTCTTAAGGTCTTTATATATTCTGGATATTAGTCCTCTGTCAGTTGTAGGGTTGATGAAGATCTTTTCCCAATCTGTAGGCTGTCATTTTGCTTGGACAACTGCGCCCTTTGCTTTACAGAAGCTTTTCACAGGGGACCTCTGAAAGACTCTACCTGTCAAGGTTTCTAAGGAGATACTGGGATTCATAGCCAAACTTTGGGAAGAGTTCAGGAAACCATATGGAAGAAGAGGGAGATAGAAAGACCTGGAGGGGACAGGAACTCCAAAAGGAGAGCAACAGAGCCAAAAAACCAGGGCCCAAGGGGGCCTGCAGAGACTGATACTCCAATCAAGGACCATGTATGGAGAGAACCTATACCCCCTGCTCAGAGGAAGCCCACAGGCTGCTCAGTTTCCAAGTGGGTTCCCTAGTAAGGGAAGCAGGGGCTGTATCTGACGTGAACCCAGTGGCAGCTTTTTGATCGAACCCTCCTGAGGGGGGGGGGGTGCAGCCTTGCCAGGCTGCAGAGGAAGATGATGTAGCCAGCTCTAATGATACCTGATAGGCTAGGGTCAGATAGACTGGGAGCCTGACCTCCCTCATCAGTGGACTAGGGAAAGGGCATAGAGGGAGAAGAAAGAGGGTGGGTGGGAGGGACTAGAAAGAGAAGAGGGAAGGGGCTAGAGGTGGGATACAAAGTGAATAAATTGTAATAAATAAATAAACAAAACAAACAAAGAACTGGAAGGGCAACAGAAACATAGGAACAAAACACCCACCTAGCAAATATAAGACCAGATATCAGCACCATAATTACCATCCCAAACCCAGATGCCTAGATGTCAGTATAAAAACACAATTATTAAAAGCCAGGACAATATATCTCCATTACTGCTTAGAAGCTCTACCATAATAGGCTTGGAAATTATGAATAGCTGAAACACAAGATGAAAATCTTAAGGTAGCCTTTATGATTATGATGGAGGTCCTTAAGAAAGACAAAATGAAGAAACCTCTTAAAGAAATCTATGTAAACACAAGCAAACAAAAGGGGGAAGAATATAAATAAATCAATGCAAGACCTGAAAGGAGAAATAGAATCATTAAAGAAAACACAGAGGGAAATCTGGAAGTGAAAATTTTATCAACATAAACAAGAGCACAGAGGCAACAGAATACAAGTGATGGAAAAAAGACTCTCAGGCACTGAAGAAATGGTAGAAGAAATGGATACTTTGGTCAAACAGAATGTTAAATCTAAAATCATCCTGGCACAAAACATCTAGGAAATGTGGGACACTATGGCAAGACCAAATCTAAGAATAATAGGAACAGAGAAACAAAGACACAGAAATAGGTCAAAGACACAGAACGTTTTCAACAGAATCATAGAAGAAATTTCCCCAACCTAAAACCATCCTTCTAGCCCTATAAAGTTATAAGAAGCATACAAAACACCATATAGATTGAAACAGAAATGAAATTTCCCTCAGCACATAATAATCAAAAACTAAATGAACACAACAACAACAGAATATTGAAAGCTGAAAGGGAAAAAGGCAAAGTATCATATAAAGACAGACCTATTAGAATAAACCTGACTTCTAACTGGAGACTCTAAAAGCCATAAGGGCCTGGAAACATGTCCTGAAGACTCTAAGAGATCATAGATGCCAGCCTAGACTATTATACCGAGCAAAAATTTCAGTCGTACTAGATGGAGAAATTATGACTTTCCATGATAAAATATAACTTAAGCAATAACTATCTACAATTCATCCCTACAGAAGGTGTTTGCAAGAAAACCAACTTAAAGAGGTTAATCACATCCAAGAAAATACAAATAATCTTGGACCAGCATATTGAAAGAGGAAAAACACATACCCACACACCCAAACACCCACACCCCCATACCCATACATCCCCACACCCCCATATCACCACAACCACCACCAACACCACCACAAAAACAAAATGATAGAAATCAACGAACACTGCTCTTTGATATCTCTTAACCTCGATGGCCTCAAATCTTCCATAAAAAGACACAAACTAACAGAATGGATATGACAACAGGATCCATACTTCTGCCAAATCCAAGCACCTTAGCATCAGTTATAGACATCATCTCTATATGGTTATAAAGCATGAAAAAAGGTATTCTAAGCAAATAGACCTAAGATACAATCTTTTATAGCAATGTTGATATCTAACAAAACAGACTTCAAACTCAAACTAATCTGAGGAGATAGTGAGGGACAATGCATACTCACCAAAGGAAAAATCCACCAACATGACATCTCAATTCTTAAAATCTATGCACCAAATACAAGAGCATCCATGTTCATAAAAGCAACACTAGCAAAGTTTAAGTCATATATTGACACGCACACTGACAGTAGAAGACTTTAATATCTCATTCTGACCAACAGACAAATCACCCAGACAAAAAATAAACAGGAGAATGAAGGAGCCAACTGATATTATAAAGCAAATGGACCTAGCAGATATTTACAGAACATTTTATCCAAAAAAATATACCTTTTTTTCTCATGAAACTTTTACCTCATGAAGCTTTCTCCAAACTTAACCACATACTTGGACACCAAACAAGCCTCAATAGATTAAAAAAAAAATTGAAATAACTCCTTGCATCCAAGAAGTAAAGCTGGATATCAACAAGAGCAGAAACAATAGAAAGTTTACAAACTCATGGGCATGGACCAACATTCTACTGAATGAAAAATGGGTCAAGACAGAAATAAAGAAACAAATTAAATACTTTCTAGAATTGAATGGAAATGAATATACAACATGTCCAAACTTATGGAGCACAGTGAAGAATTTTCTAAGAGTGAAGTTGATAGTACTACATGAAACTTAACAACACTCCTGAAAGCTCTAGACAAAAAGAAAAAAAAAAGGACAAACAGAAAGAAAGAAAACACACCCCATTGGGGCTAAAATCATTAAAATACTTATTTGAGAAAAATCATTAAGAGTGACAAACATTATCTAACTTAATTAAAAAACAGAGAGAATATCAAAATATACAAAATTATAGATGAAAAAGGGAGCTTAACAATAGACACTGAGGGAATCCTGAGAATCATAAGAACATATTTTAAATAGAAAGACCTGGAGAGGACAGGAGCTCCACAAGGAGAGCAACAGAACCAAAATATCTGAGCACTGGGGTCTTTTCTGAGACTGATACTCCAACCAACGACCATTCATGGATATAACTTAGAACCTCTGCTCAGATGTAGCCCATGGCAGTTCAGTATCCAAGTGGGTTCCATAGTCAGGGGAACAGGGACCATCTCTGACATGAACTCAGTGGCTAGCTCTTTGACAACCTTCCCCTGATAGTGGAGCAGCCTTGGCAGGCCACAGAGGAGGACAATGCAGCCAGTTCTGATGAGACCTTATAAGCTAGGGTCAGAAGGAAGGGGAGGAGGACCTCCCCTATCCATGGACTTGGAGAGGGGCATAGGAGGAGATGAGGGAGAGAGGGTAGGGTTGGGAGGGGATGAGGGAGGAGGCTATAGCTGGGATACAAAGTGAATAAACTGTAATTAATATAAAAATAAAATTTAAGCAAAAATGTGTAATCTAAGTTGGAAAATCTAAATGAAATGCATAATTTACTCAAGACATAACACTTACCAAAGTTAAATCAAGATCAGATTCCATTTTCCTTTCTAAGTGAGATTTAAGCATCCTATTTTGGGTCTTCATTCTTACTTCTTTGAGTCTGTGAATTATAGTATAGTTATCCTCTACTATATGGCTAATATCTTAATATCTGCTTTTAAGTGAGTACATACTATATGTGTCTTTCTGGATCTGGATTACCTCACTCAGAATGATATTTTCTAGTTCCATCCATTTGCCTGCAAATTTCATGATTTCCTTGGTTTTTTTTGGGGGGGGATTCTTATATTCTTTTTTATTGTATGTAAGTTTTAATAATTTTTAATAATTTTTAATAATTTTATCATTTATTATAATTTTTAGTTACAGTTTATTCATTTAGTATCCAAGCTGTAGCCCCCTCCCCCAGCCCCTCCCAATCCCACCCTCCCTCTTCTTCTCCCCTCCCCCTCCCCCAGTCCAATGATAGGGGAGGTCCTCCTCCCCTTTCATCTGACCATAGTCTATCAGGTCTCATCAGGACTGGCTTCTTAGCATTCCATTGTGTAAATGTACCACATTTTCTTTATCCATTTTTTCAGTTGAAGGGAATCTGGGTTGTTTCTAGTTTCTGGATATTATGAATAAAGCTGCAATGAACATAGCTCCACCTTGTTGTATGTTGGAGCATCTTTTATGTATATACTCAGGTGTGGTATAGCTGGGTCTTGAGGTAGAGCTTTTTCCAATTTTCTGAGCCACAGCAGAAGCAGTTGAATATAGGGGGCAGGATAAGAGAGAGAGCACAAAGAGAGATGAGAATAGAAATCAGATCTGGGGATTGCAGGGGTGGGAGGACAGAGGTATTGCAGAGAGAAGAGAAACCTTAGACGGGGCATCTCTACGATAAGTTGGAGACCTACAACAGGGTAGGCTTCTGGAAGGATATGGGGTGACTGTAACATGAACCCTAGTAGCAGGGTTCATAAAGACTGCAGAGGCCACCCTTTATCTAGATAAGTGTCCGAGTAGAGGGAGGGGAACATCAACCCACACACAAAAACTTTGACCTAAAATTTACCCTGCCACACAATGTGCAAGTTTCTTTCGGAGATATGGTTACAGTCACTGATGAGCACGTTTGTTATTTGGTTTTAGGAGCCATGGCAATTCAGACTGTATAAGGCAGGGAGCAGGCAAACCGCAGCGTACGTCAGGGTCTGCCTCCTGCAGACGTGAGTCATAGATAGTAATCATCACTTTTCCCAGTTTTTACAGTTTTTATTATTACATTGTGTGTGTGTGTGTGTGTGTGTGTGTGTGTGTGTGTGTGTACTACAGCAGGCATGCATTAACTGGGTAAGGGACAAATTACAGGAGCTATTTCTGTCCTACCGTATGGATCCTGGGGATTGACCTCCAGGCATCGGGACTGGCAGAAAACACCTTAACCTGCTGACCCGTCTTGCCGACCTTTACTTTTTAATGCAACTTTTTCGTCCATAAATTCAGAGTTGTACTGTATTACTGTATCACCGATGGTCAAAATGTCCCAATTTCTCATAGCATCGCTTCAATCATAAAGTAGGTCCATAAGAAGACAGTTTTGCACTTAACAGCTTCGATCTGTCTATGAGATTTCACCATGGTGTGGATAATGTCCCCAAGAAGTCTACACATTAGATGTTCACTCCCGGGGTACTATTGAGGGGGGTAGTAAGCCTTCAGAAGGTGTCTTTTTTATTTTTTGTCACTGGGGCAGATCTAAGATGAAGACTGTAGGATCCTAGTCTCTACCTCTCTTCCTCTTTTTCTGCTTGTTGTTCAATTAGCATTTCCTTTCATGTGTATCCACTACGATGTGCTACTTCTTGATGGACCCAAAGCAATGGGGCCAGTAAGTCAGAGACTGGGGTCTCAAAACTGTGAGCCAAAACAAGCCTTCTAACTCCACGAGTTGTTTTTCTTACGTATATTGTCATAAAGATGAAATGATAACAGATAATGGGGATAAACATTTCTCTTCATTAAAGAGTGGCTGAAAACCATCACCATCATCTCTGAAGTATCCTGTAGGGAAAAGGAGTGATCGTGAGCTAAGATGTCAAACAGCATAGTCTTCCTGACTTGTCATCTCCAGGCTTCACTGAAATCTTTTCTGACTTTTGTTTACAGACGTATCCATTAAATTGGTGGTGGTGGTGGGCATCTCTTAGAAGAAGGAGGCTCCTGGGCATCTATGGTGGTGAGGCTACCTGATACCTGAGACTTCTAGCAGCAGGGAATATGGAGCCTGAAGTGGCCACCTCCTATAGCCAGGTGGGACTTCAGTGGAGGGAGGAGACACCAACCCACAGACAAAACCTTCAACCCAGCCAACCAATGGCTGGCCAAACTTTAGTCTCATGTCCTGAGAGCCCACAAATGACACTACTAATAATAGTCTGCTATACGTGAACACAGCCTAGCATGACAGTCATTATAAATAGCTTCACCTAGCAGCTACGAAAACAGATACAGAGACCTACAGTCAAACATAAGGCAGAGCTGGGGGAATTTTATGGAAGAGAGAGAGGAAAGAATGAAAGAGCCAGAGAGATCAAGGGCACCACAAGTAAACCTAAAAAGTCAACTAACCTGTGCCCTTATAGACACCGAACTGCCAACTGGAGAGCATGCATGGGTTCTAAGTCCCCACATACATGTAACAGAGGTGTAGCTTGGTCTTCATGTGGGATCTCTAGTAGCAGGAGCAGGAGCTGTCTCTAACTCTGTTGCCTGCTTTTGGGTCCCTTTCCCCTAACTGGAAAGCCTTGTCTAGCTTCAATAAAAGGAGAGGCACCCAGCCTTACTTGATATGCCAAGGCGGGTTGATATCCATAGAAACTCTACCCTTCTCTGAGAAGAAAAGGAGGAGTATATGGGGAAGATAGGGGAAGTGAGAGGGAAGGACTGGGAGGAGAGAAAAGGGAGTAAGTAAATAAACAAATTATTAAAAAAAAACAAATATATCCACTTCATGTATGAGAAAATGGAGGTTAGGTATACAAAAAACATTCTTTGATGTTATATTCGTAACCAGAAATATCTTATTTCAGAGTCAGACCTAACACAGAACAATGTTTACAGGTTTTAAATGAAAGATAATGTTTTTTTTCTTCCAATATTTAATGATATCTGCTTTTGAGTTAAAACAACACAAACTGGATTTTAGGAGAGTTTTCCATAACTACCTAGCATCAATTTTTCACACAAATGTTAGCTTCAGACGTTAAAGCTATTACTCTGCCATCTCTACCCCTATGTCTGTGGGATCTTGTGAACTTCTGAAACATCTTCCCCATTATCTCACCCAAACATGCCCCTCTTTTTTTTCTTTATTGGAAAGAAAGAAAAACTGCCTTCCTGTCTATAGTCAAAGTCTCTTCCTCTCAAATAATCCTGGGCAAGTATCTCTGCTCCCTTTTTCTTTCAGTCTGCTTTGGGTCTGTTTGGTCTTTGATCTCTGTCCATTGAGTGTTACAGCAGTTTGCATTTGGTCTCCTGTGTTTACTCCAGTGCCCTTCTAGAATTTTCGCCTGTGCAGTCAACTGACTTACAATTTAATCTACAAATTTGAAATTGTCTACATCCCTTCTTAATTACCCTGGGGCTACTTCAGAGTTCCACGAGTTTTTCAGACTTTATGGTGCAAAAACTTCCAATACATACATGTTCACTGGATGGTCTTCATTTATAATTTTGGGGTAGAAAAGTTAAACCATCAAAAGACTAAACTTCAACTGCAATCTCACACCTTATGCCAAAACCAAACTCTAGATTATGAACCTAAATGTAAAGTGTTGAAACTACGAGATGTAGGGATTTGTAAATATTCTTAAAATAGACACCCCTTAAAACAGTCTATTAAAAGATAGATGAACCTTCACAAACTGGTGAAAATCATGTTAGGTGAGAAGAAAAGACACTACACAGAACAAAAGAAATCTCGTTCACATTACAAATTCCACATGTAGATACAGAAAGGACTCTCAAAATGTAGTAGTAATAAGGGAAATAATAACAGGACATGGGCAAAATACACTCCACAAAAGGGAATTTACAGAATACAAATATGCACATGAAAGTATGGCCTGCATCATTAGACAATAAGAAGATTCAAAGTAAAGTCACCCCAGGACAGCCACATGCAACTATCAGAATGTCTAAAATAAAAAAATAGTAATAAACCCCAGTGTTGGAAAAGATACATAGGGACCCAATGCCACATATGTGTATATGTGTGTGTGTGTGTAAATATGTCATTATTTATATATTAAATATGTATTTATTAATCATATATACATATATAATTGCATGTCTGTTTTGAAAAATAGTTCACATTTTCTTAAACCAAACACCCATCAATTGAACTGTTAAGATTTTGTCCCAGAAAATGAAAAATCACATGTGCATAGCAACAGCTACATGAGCATTGGGATGGAAATCAGAAATATCCCTCATGGCCTCGTGTGTTAACTCAGTGCCCCGTCTGTGGTCCTGCTTTAAAGGATGTGGAGTATTTCATAAGTAGACATTTGTTGATGGAAGAGGGTCTTTAGGATGGGCCTTGGAAGATTATACGTGTCCCTGCTTCTAGCTTGTACTTTTTGCTTCCTGGTCCAACACACATGATATTTTTTACCTCTGTGGAGGAGCTTCTGTTGCTATCTCTTTCTCAGTATGATTTGCTGAAATATCTCTAAAACTGTGCTAAGCAACTCTGTCTTCTCATAAGTTGCTTCTATAAGGCACTTGGTCACAGAGATAAAGAACAATGCAGTAAGTGTTTACAAGACTTTACTTATGATAACTCAAAACTGAGAAGGATCAAAATTTCCTTCCACAAGTTAAATAAAATGTAGTTCATCCATACCATGCAATATCACTCAGAAATACAAAGAAAGAACAATAGATAACTGAAACAACTAAAATATATCACAAGTAAATTATGTTATAATTGAAAATATCTCAAAGGTTTTATATATAGTAGCTAATTACCTTTACGTAATACTTTAAATTGTCAAAATCATGGACCAACGGGCTAGCATTTTTGGAGCTTACAAAAAGAGGAATAGAGAAGGAAAATGATAGGCAACCACTGTGAAGGGGCAGCCCCGTGATCTCTGTGGTGATAGAAATGTTCTTCACCATAATGGAAGAATGTTTGTAGGGATGAACGGGTGATAAAAATACACACACACACACACACACACACACACACACACACACACACAAAATCCCACAAACACATTTGAGTCAATTACAGCCTGAGAAGCTCGATGCTGTTTGTGGTTCTCTGGGTGTGATTTTGTGCTAGTTTTACCCAGATGTAACCGCTGACATCCTGGCTGAAAGAAAGAGCCTTCATGTGACATCTTACAACTACCCATAAGTGTAGTGCAATATTCTCAAAGAACTAAAAAAAATGAGAAAAAAGCTTTAAATATACATAATTCTGAAAGATACTAAGAATATTATAGCCGATCACAGTGGCTCATGACTGTAATCCCAGCACTTGGGGAGGCAAAGGCAGGAGGGTTTCTGTGAGTTTGAGGTCAGCCTGGTCTACAAAGTGAGTGTAGGGCAGCCAAGGTTGCACAGAAAAACCCTAATCTCAAAAACTAAAGCAAGGGGGCTGGAGAGATGGCTCAAAGGTAAGAGTACTATCTACACTTCCAGAGGTCCTGAGTTCAGTTCCCAGCAACTACATGGTGGCTCATAACCATCTATTACAAGATCTGGTACCCTCTTCTGCCCTGCAGATGTACATGCAAACAGAATATTGTATAGATAATAAATAAAATATTTTTAAAAAATCAAAACAAATAAGTAGATAGATAAAAATAAAAATAATATTATTGAAATGTATGTCAGTCTCCACATGAAAAAATTTAGCATTTGTTGAACATCAGTAGTTGTGTTGATGTCGTCAACAGTTATGGAGATGGCTGAGATGTGTTATATCAGTCTCAGATACAGTCACACAAAGAGGATTTAAAGGGCTGACCGCTCTTGGTCATCGCTTCTTCATTGTGTGGTGTGTGGCGTGTATGCATAAGGTGAATTCACTCACGTGTGGAGGCTAGCATCTGATATTAGGTGTTTTTCTTGATAACGGTACTTTCTTTACTGAGGCTAGCAGGCCAGCATGCCCTGGGACCCCCATCTCTGCCTCTTGAGTGCTGGCTTTATAGGTGGAATATAGCATCCATCAGGCTATAGTTTATATGGTTCTGGGTATATGAACTCTGGTTTTCATGCTTATGTGGTGAGTACTTCATCCACTGGGCATCTTTCTTGCCCTAACTATTTCTTTGCAATCACATCTTCTCTTCGGGAACCTAAGGATGATATCCTCTTCACTTGCTAAGTGTGGCCTAGACTTTGTGTCAGTGCTGATGAATGGATGCCCCTCCTTCTCCCAGTCTGATAATGGGTTATCCAGGCAGGAGGGGATGTCACCTTGCAACCTACTGATGGATTCTCTAATGAGAACTTGGAGTAAATCACTCCACTGTCAGCTCAGCATCTGGCAAAGCTTGAGTAAGATTCCAAGCATGGCTAAGAAAAATGATGCTATCAATAAAATATTACTTTTACATCTGGAGTCTGCGGCATTTTCTTTTTACATTATCACTAGGAAGACTCAAACTCCTCAGTGTTGCAGGAGTACAGTGCCGAATGTTCTAAACTATGTCTGTCTTATGAATTAACATCAATCTCCACCAGCAATTTCAGAGACCAAGGACATGGAGATTGACAGAAACAAACCACAGCAGTGCATGCTCTGGCAGTTTTAAGACGTAGGAGTTTATTTCTGGAAAACAAAATGAGTTCTAAAAACCGTATTTGTGGAAATGCAAGGCAATTTGAAACTGTGTCAAGTTTACATTTACTGCTCATCTTAAGCAGCCATTAAAGTTTCCCATTGAGTCATACAAGTGAAGCTGTTCAATGTCATCGTGGTCATTACCCTGGTGGCCATGCTTAGGTGACATGTTGTTATTCCATGCTGCTTTGCAAAATGTCTTAATGTAGGGATTGCTTTCTGTGATCATAGAGCATTACATGTTCTTGCTACAAATATGCAAACTGTGACTGGTTAGATGTAAATATTAGATATTTAAGCATTGGTAGGAGATTTTTCTAATGTTAGCAAGGATTGTTTCAAATTAGATTTATTCTCCTCTCCTCTCCTCTCCTCTCCTCTCCTCTCCTCTCCTCTCCTCTCCTCT
>NW_026596069.1:12716171-12718937 GCF_907164565.1 Psammomys obesus
CTCCTCTCCTCTCCTCTCCTCTCCTCTCCTCTCCTCTCCTCTCCTCTTCCCTCCCCTCCCCTCCCCTCCTCTCCTCTTCTCTCCTTTCCTCCCTTCCTCACTTTCCTCTACTCCTCCTCTTTGTCCCCTTTCCCTCCCTCCCTCTCTGTGTCTTTTTCTCTATGTATGTATGTGTGTATGTATGTATGTATCTATGCACATATGGATCGTGTTTGTGAGCATGGGTACCTGTATGTCATTGTGTGCCTGTGGAGGTCAGAGAACCTCCTCATTGAATGGGTTATCCCCTTGTTTTGGGGCTGTGTGTCTCTAGTTGTTATGTCACTTTATGCTAGCTAGCCTGTGAGCATCTAGGAACATTCTCCTGCAGGAGTCCTATGATTACAGATGAGTGCTACTGTGTTCAAGAACACAGACTCTGGTTGTGGAGCTGGTGAGGAGCCATCTCTCCAGCCTCTGGATTTGTTTATGAAAGATGTCCATTTTGTATGCTAGATCCCAAAGTTTTCCACTCTTAGCTGATCACAAACTCTCAAAAGTACATGTAATCGTAATAGCAACATTCCTGTGGAATCAGGGCTACTTACTGTCCCCAACTTAAAAGATAATAAAACATGAGTTTCCAGGACAATGTATTGTAGTTACATCATTTGTTTTCTAAAGTCAGCACTAGGGACTGAGCCTCTGCGTGTGCCTCAGGGGTTAGGGGCTGCAATGGGCAGACATTTGCCCAACAGATGCAAAGTGTCTTTGAAACTCCTGCCTAAAAGAGTCAAGGTTGCATTTCAATACTATCTAAAAATTAGATTGGCATTTCCTAGCAAACCAACTAGTGTTTTCTAGCACTTAGAGATAAATCTTTATACTTAGAAATAACCTATTTTTTCACAGCTTAAGGTGCCAAGGAAGAGCTTTAAAAGATTCACTTTGATTTAAAAAAAAAAAAGCCCTGAGATGGATGAGGGAGTTACAGTTCTGGGAAATATAATATTTCTTTGTCCTGTAACTCAGCTCTGTTGCCCTAAACCTACAGCACAGTTTACTGCCTGTCTGTCCTTAGACTGGTGGTACTTTGGGATTGAAGGCATACAGGGTAATATTCAACGAGTATTGAGCACCCTTGAGATGCAGAGACTTAGAACAGAGACACATGGGAGCTGTGGCTTCATGGAAATCCCTTAAAGGAACAAGAATGATGCCTGAGTTGGGATTGTGATTCACACAATTACTGAAAATTTCAGAGACAAAGTACCCTCAAGTTTGAAGACGTCTAGAAAATGGACACATAAACACATAACTTTTTCATTTATATCTTCCTCTTATTCTTTCTTTATGTTATAGCCAGTTATTTTAACTGGGTTTTGTGACTTTTTTTTGTTAATTCACTACCATTAATCAATCAACATTTTTGTTTGTCGAGACAGGGTTTCATGTAACCCTTACTTGAAACTCATTATGTGTCCAAGGCTGGCCTTCCATTACTCATGCTTCAGTCTCCATCCAGGTCCTGAGTGCTAGCAGTACAGAGATACACAACTTTGCCTAAAACGAATTGAAAGTTTATCAGAGCTAACTCGATTCTGCAGATGCTTCTTTTTAAGTGGACTGTTTGGTTCTAACCCAGAAGCTTCTGACCATGACATCAAATTCTCTCTCTTCCCAGGGATGTGCTATCCTCACCACCTGTGTCTTGAACTCATCTTGTCCATACAACCATCAGTTTGCACATTATCTTTCATTTACTTTCTCACGTTCAAGGGTCCCATACTCCTCACTAACCAGCTAGTTGCCAGGTTATCCAGAAGTATCTTTCTTCTTTCACCAGTAATGTAGTCACAGAGCCCAAGATCTCATCCCTGCCATGTGGTAGCTCGAACAAGTGGCCAAGCCTCTCTTCTGCCATTTTCTCATCTGGAGATCAGAGGAACTGCTACCCCAAAGGGATCCGGAAGGGAACTAAATGAGACAGTAACACGGGTGAAATGTTTAAGACAGTCCCAGACACATATGATGTTGTCAACGTGCGATCATCACTTGTATTTAGCTGCTTTGGATTATTCTAGTGCCCGTTCACAGAGATGCTTTCTTCAAGGAGCTGGCTCTCCCACATTTGTCATCCTACTGCACACTTCAGTGCACCTCATTTCTACCAGCCTTGCCGGCAACAACCATTCTAACTGCCCAAATTAGCATCATTGGTACCCAGGTGTTTGTGAATTTGGTGATTATTATTATGATGATGTCCTTGAGGGGAAGTCTCAGTGTCTTGATTTATAAAGGATCCATCCTTGGGTTTTCACAAAATTGATGAAAACACGAGCCACCGTTCTTGCCACTGAACTTCCACAGCTCATATGTGGTTGTTACACAGAATTAAATGCTGCTGTGAATCACAGGGGCCGTTTCAATGCCCACCATGGGGCCGAGCTCTGCACAGACATGGGTTACTTCCCATCATTAGTGTTAGCCCTCAAGTCCTAAGCTCAGAAAGAGAAATGCTGATCCGCTGATGGGATGAAGGTGAGGCTTACATACCTTTACTCTAGGTTTTAAAATTTATTGCTTGAGAAAGTCATCCATATGCACATTGTATTTTGTTCATCTTCATTTCCTGTTCTCCTTTCCAACTCTGCCTGGCCATCCTTATCACATGCCTCTCCCAACTTCATGTTTTCTTCATTATTTTTTAATAGCCCACGGAATCCAACTATAATTGCCTACACACACACACACACACACACACACACACACACACACACACACACA
>NW_026596069.1:12718947-12754386 GCF_907164565.1 Psammomys obesus
CACACACACACACACACACACACACACACACACACACACACACACACGAGGTTGAGGCTACCAGCTGGAGCATGGGCAACCCATGAGGAAAATGATTCTCTCTCCTCAATGCTGTCTGCTGCCAGCAACTCCTCAGGTAGGAGCTGATGTTAACAACAGATAAAGCTTTTAAAAGGCAGGGCTTAGTGGGAGGTCATTGTTGGCCTACCTCATCTGGAGTCCCTTCCCTCCATATGTCCTTCTGGCGCATCCCTACCACTGTGGTGCCATCCATCAAAATTTTCTGGCCAGAGGCAGCAGCGCTTGGAAGCATGCCCTTGCACTTCAAGAAATGTAAGTCAAATAAAAGTATTTTCTTCACAAAGTTACTCAACTCCAGGGAATTTTCTTATAGAAAGAGAAAATGGACTAAATGGAGAGGACAGATAAACTGACAAGAGAAAGAGGACAACTGGCCTAGATAATCATTTGCTCCCATCTGGGCAAAAGCAATTAGAACTGAACAGGGACCCGGGTCAATAGCCACAGCCCCTTCTCATGGAAATACAAGACTTTTTTTTTTTTTTTTTAAATCCCTTATGTTTCAGTGTGAACTTAGATTGTTTCATTGTTCCTTTTTTGGAGATGATGTCTTTCTGTGAATTCCAGGCAGGATCTGAACTCCTCATCCTCAGCCTTTTTCTCAGGATGCTGAGAAAATTGTGCCCATATTTATGTTGCTTGAAAAAAAAGTATTTCATAGCAAAATGGTGGTAAGATACCCTTTCCTTTGGTTTCACTTAATCACCTTTGTTGTCTTCTGAACAAGGGCTCTGCTGTAAGAACACAGAACAAGGTTGTCATCTTACATCTGTTAGAAAACACTCATTTTCTAGCTACTATGAAGATGTATGAAGGATGTGCAACTGAAACAAACAGAAAACCACGAACAATGCCATGAAAGCACAAAGATAAGATGTTAGTACTACACTGACATTGAGAAAAATACCCTTATTATTTGAAATGTTTTTATTTTGAGAATATAGTTCACAGATAGGTAAAGTCCTCAAAATCAACTTGACCACATACTAGACCCTCAAAACAGAAGCGTTCTCTCATCTATCTACATTAGAGGGATAAATATTACTTTTACAATGTTTTGGTTAAAAGTAGAGGGGGTTGTGTGTTCTCCAAGGACCATGCATGGAGATAACCTAGAACCCTGCACAGGTGTAGCCCATGGCAGTTCAGTATCCAAGTGGGTTCCATAGTAATGGGAACAGGAACTGTTCTGACATGAACTGATTGGCCTGCTCTTTAATTTCCTCCCCCTGAGGGGGAAGCAGCATTACCAGGCCACAGAAGAAGACAAGGCAGCCACTCCTGATGAGACCTAATTGACTAGGTTCAGAAGGAAGGAAAAGAAGTCCTCCCTTATCAGTGGACTTGGGGAGGGGCATGCATGCAGAGGGTGGGGGAATGGAGGGATTGGGACAGGAAGGGGGAGGGAACCACAGTGGGGATACAAAGTGAGTAAAATGTAATTAATAAAGAAAAAAAAACTAGACAGAGGAACTATGGAGTTAAGTAACAACATAATTCAAATGGATGTAGCAAAATCTACAAAACATTCACGCCAAAAACTAAAGAATTCACATACTTAAAAAAAAAAAGAAGAGGGGGAATTTATTGTCATCCTGGAAAGAAAACGCACTTATTGTTTATGAATAAAAGTTAGCATTTTAGCAGATAATCTGGGTTTACAGGCAGCGTGATGGGCTAGGACATGGGCTGTAGGCAAAGTCCTTTATTTGTAAGCATGAGGACCTCAGTTCACTCCTAAGAACCCATGCAAATGAGCAGGAATGGTGGCATGCACTCAGAATCACAGCTCTAGGGAGGCAGAGCCAGGGGGATCTCTGGGGCTCACTGGCCAGCCGATGTAGCATATTTAGTTGGTTTAAATCAGTGAAAATTAAATCAGTTGATTTAAATCAGTGAAAGATCCTGTCTCACAAAGTAAGTGAGGAGTACCTTGAGGAATGGCACTCAAGGTTGTCCTCTAGACTACCCAGGCATGCACATGTGCACCTACCAGCATATGTACAAAAATATGCACAGGTGCGCACACACACACACAAACACACCATGAACATGGTTTAACTTTCTGAATCCCTGTTTTCTTGACCTTTATTTATAATGATGACATAAGATCTAGGTTTTGCTGTTATTTTTCTCTCTTTTTGTTGAAGCCTTGCCTAAGTGCTGTGAGTGTGATTTGCTTGTCACGTTTAAAAACAGCCAAGGAAGCAATTACTTTAAGCAAGAAGACATTTTATTAGTCCCACTGGAGCTGGGCCCTTATTTTAGAACCAGTAATTCTGTGCATAAGACTCATTGCTCCAGATAAAAGGATGTGCCTGACCACACAGTGCCATGGAACAGACACAACATAATGATGGTTGGCAACTCTAGTCCCCAAATGCTGTAGAAAGCTAAACATTTAAACATCTGAACAAAATGAGTAAATGGAAACCAAGTAGTCAGGATGGATATGTGTGCAATATGTACACACACACACACACACACACACACACACACACACACATACACACACACACCCCATAAGGGATGAATCCAAAATGGAACAGGTGGCAGTAAATAGTGAAACAGTAAAACAGTAGTATTATTCAAAAAGTGTGTAAAAAAGTGGTCATTCAAAAAGTGTGCATAATAATGTTCAATGAAAGACAGTAAGTTGGCCACAAACTATTTCTTTGACTTACTCAATTACAAAACAGCTTTAAAGTGGAGGGAGATGTAGAAAAGAATAAGAAACTCTAATTAGAGATGGAAAAAGAAAGAAAGATAGGAGGACAGAGGAGGATAAAATAGTGGTAAGAATATCTGAAAAGTCATTAGAAATCGAAGTATTAATAATATACCTTTAAAATCCTATAATAATATCAGTTTGTATGCTAATAGACATATATAGTTTAAATGATTCTTTTTCATTTGAAATGACAATAATCCCTACAAGAGAAAATCTAACAAAAACCTCAGTACCAGGCATGAGAGGCCCTCTTTTGAAGTGTTGGTCAGGGTTTCCTGAAAACCTTCCAAAACATTACAGATTATTGCTCTCGGGTGGTTGCTCCCCAGAGGTAAGGTAAGTTCTACAGACACCACACCCTCTAGACAGAGGGCCCTAAGCCCCCTGAGCTAGTACTGAGTGAATGTTCCCTCCCTGAGGACTAGTTTTCATGGCACCAGAGGCATCAGTCAACCTTCCAAAGGAGAGAGGTAACCAACAGTTCTATGTAGTTATGATGTCTTTAACCCACATCAGCAACAAGCACGGCACAATAATTCTAAGGATTCAGTAGTGGTACGCATACTCTGGCGGTAGCTATGAGCTCTCTAACTGGACTTAAAACCTCCCAACAAGAAGGAAATCATGCCTAGTGTAAGAAAGCTAGCCAACTATCAAGGCTAATGAAGTCATCGATCCTGAAGGAGAACCCGTGACTCCCACCTTACTAAACCAGCATAATTCCTAACTTTATTCTAAATACTTATCCTTACACCCACAGACAAGCATAGTCTTCAACCTCCAAAAGGGTTGTGGTTGAAAACCACTGATATACCTAATGCTCAGGGAATGTTGAGGAAGAGAGGGCAGAACGATTATAAGAGCCAGATGATCAGAGTTTGTTGTGAGACTCCATTCTCTCATGATGTCAGAAGTTATCTCCACACTATCTCAACAACATGATCAGAACAAGGGCTATACCAACAGATATACTGACATGGACAGAGGGAAAGCTCATTAGACTTCAGCCCCCACACAAAGAACTACAGGGAACTAAGGAATGCTAATAGGGGAGAAACAGTCTTCTCCAGTGAAGGCCACACGGATTGTTTATCCAGTACTAAATGTTCAACCCTGAAAACATTCACAAGTAATATTACACAGACTGAGCAGGACCTATTTATACACTTGAGAATATAGGTCATGAATTTTAAAAGATCAAGGGCAAGAATGAGAGGGCTTGGAGGGGAAAGTGGGAAGAGGAAACTAACATAATTAATTATATCATAATCTCAAAAATCAAAAGATGTAGACCACGGCAGCTCAGTATCCAAGTGGATTCCCTAGTAAGGGGAATAGGGACTGTCTCTGACATGTCTCAGTGGCTGGCTCTTTGATCACCTCTCCCTGATGGGGGAGCAGCCTTGCCAGGCCACAGAAGAGAACAATGCAGCTAATTCTGATAAGACAAGATAAGCTAGGGTCAGATGGAAGGGGAGGAGGACCTCCACTATCCGTGGACTTGGAGAGGGGCATAGGAGGAGATGAGGGAAGGAGGGTGGAATTGGGAGGGGAAAAGGGAGGGGGCTACAGCTGGGACACAAAGTGAATAAACTTAATTAACATAAAAATAATTAAAAAAGAAATACTTTCTTAAAAAGTAATATTGAAAGTTAAATGTAAACGACTTACAGAAAATTTTTAAAAATCAGCTTAAAGTTATGCCTAGTGAACTGTTATTCCTTAATCAAAAAGCTAAAATATGAGTCATGGGAGTAGGCATCAAGCAACTATATATCTGTTACACTTTCTAGATTTACTTGCTACCAGACAACATAAAATGACTTACCATGTCCCAAAATAAAATAAAATTGAACAACGCCCAGTGGTGGGAGGTACTGACTTAACTTTGCAGGTATGTCTAGTTTGTTATGCTCACAGGAAGCTTTAAAGATTTTAACCTTCGACTTCTTGTCAATTTTGTCTTTCCCTGTTGTAGGTTTTGAAACTGTTCCCTAATTATTAAAGCTCTATTTAAAAAAAAAAAGTACTCTATTTTCTTCAAGACAGTCTAATAGCTAAGATGCCCTTTAATCTCACATGACCCCAGGGAAAAATGCCAGTGTGTGGTAGACGGAGAATCCCCCACGGTGCGTCTGTTGTGGTCCTGACAGTGATGAGTTCAGTCATTTGCATATGCATTTGTCGCTCACAATAAACTGTGACAAGGTTTCCCAAAAGCAGCCTCTTTCTATGAGGCGAAGACACCACCACCCTGGCCTTCGCAGGCCTCCACGACCAGTGTCAGCTTTAGAAAACATAGGAGCAGCTGAGATACCCACAGCGGTGGAAGCCACGAGGAACAAAGGCAGCAATGCTGAGCACAGCTCATTTTTTTCTGATGTCATTTGCGAAGATCAGACATGGAATAGATTTGATTAGGGAATAGGGAATAATTATACAAATAATATGTATTTAACCAGAGAGATGGCTTTGGGGTGATAACATGGTAAACTTCTTTACTATAGTTCCTTGAAAAAAAAAAAACATTAAAACATCATCAACACAGAGAATGGTAATTTTATTGATAAAATTTCTCCAAACTTAATGACTGGAAAGTTGTTAAGAGCATAATTTTCGTGTCAACTACAATGGTTGGAAGAGTTGATTTTAGTACAGGAGGCTGGGGAGGTAGCTGACTTGAAAGTCAGCCTAGAGGGCTAGCTACAAACAGACACTAGGCTCTCTCCCTGAGGGCTAAACCCTTGGAATTTACATTCTCACTATTTCCAAATGTTTAGGTTAACTTCCTGATTAAATGTCAGGAAAGTGAAAGATTTGACAGAATGCAAACTAGCTCATCTCTCCTAGGTCAAGGTAACTGATTTTTTTTTTTATTTCTTTTTAAAATTTTTTTTAATATTAGTTACAATTTGTTAACTTTGTATCCAGCTCCCTCATTCCCTCCCAATCTCACCCTTCCTCCCTCCCTTATTTCCTCCCTACCCCTTTCCAAGTGCATTGATATGGGAGGACCTCCTCCCCTTTCATCTGACCCTGGTTTATCAGGTATCTTCAGGACTGGCTGCAATCTCCTCCTTTGTGGCCTGGCAGGGTTGCTCTTTCCTCCTCGGAGCCTGTGGTGTGTGTGTGTCAAAGAGCCCACTTAACCTAAACATTTGGAAATAATGATACACACCTATGCATTATCTTTAATACTCAAGTCAATAGTAAATAAAAATGATCTATTTCTTCCAATGAGATGCTCTATGTATATATGCATGTACCTATGTGTGTATGCATTCTTTCATGCAAGCATGTGCCTGAGTGTGTGTGTGGTTGGGTGGGTGGGTGGGTGTCTGTCTGCCTGCCTGCCTTCCTGCCTTCCTTCCTTCCTGCCTGCCTGCTAGTCTGTCTGTCTGTTGGTCTGTCTTATCCTCAGTGCATTCTTGCTGGTTCAGTCCTTCAATTTGGAATAAATTCTTTACTGATTACAAAAAAAAAAAAATAATAATAATAAAAGAATTTGCATTCTCAAGGTTCCTCCCTTGCACTGATGCTTCTTCTCTAGATAAGACTTTGAGATAAGTTGCTCTAATACAGGGAGAATTCCAGGGCTAGCTGCAATGGCAGTTACATTATCTCTGGGGAAAATGGCACAAAATTGTTTCTGTGATCTTTATACTGTCAGTAGTCACTGGTCAGCCTACTGGATGTCGGAAGAAATTTTCCCCCCATATTTTGTATTTAATCCATCAGAGAGTGGTTCAAGTACATATCTCCAGTAATTAATTTTGTATGAAAAAATGAATAAGGATGTTTGTGGGTGCGTGGACCTCTGATTTTGAACATGGATTTCTAATCATTACTTTTTTTTTTCTAGCTCAAAATCATTTTCTCCACATAACTGAGTGGATGATGTTCCAGGGAATGGAGAGCACTAAATGAGAACACAAAACCACCCAGGACAGCATGCTTCTAGGATGCTGCAAGAGAAGGCAGCATGGGAGTGGAGATCTCTAGGCGGGCTCAGTACACTATGTAGACACAGCTGTCCAGTGAACCAGAGATCACTGACTTGGCACTGGCCGGGGTGGGGTGGGATGGGGAAGGAGTTAGGGGTGGTTGGAGTATTTCCTTGTGTTCTCTGCAGCTTAAAGTGGTGACTCGCTCTGTGAACCTCCTAACAGTAGCATATAAATACTCATTTACCCCAAGCCAGGGATCTATAAAGTTCTGGTTAATTGGAACTAGACCAGCTGTAGCTCATTTAAGATTCATTCCCCCCTGCAGGGTATCAAAGCAGATGCTGAGACTTATGGCCAACCTTTGGGCAGAGTGCAGAGAATTTAATGAAAGAAGTAGGAAATAATAAGACCTGGAGAGGACAGGAGCTCCACAGGGAGAGCAACAGAACCAAAAAATTTGGGCACAGGAGTCTTTTCTGAGACTGATACTCTAACCAAGGACCATTGATGGAGATAAATTAGAACCCCTGAGCAGATGTTGCCCATGGAAGTTCAGTGTCCAAGTGGATTCCATAGTTTTGGGAACAGGGACTGTCTCTGACATGAACTGATTGGCCTGCTCTTTGATTACCTCCCCCTGAAGGGGAAGCCTTACCAGGCCACAGAGGAAGACAATGCAGCTACTCCTGATGAGACATGATAGACTAAGATCAGAAGTAAGGAGAGGAAGACCTCCCCTATCAGTGGACTTGGGGAGGGGCATATGTGGAGAAGGGGAAGGGAGGGTGGGACTGGGAGGGGAGGAGGGAGGGGCCACGAGTGAATACAAAGTGAATAAAGTGTAATTAATTAAAATTTAAATTAAAAAGATTCATTCCCCCAGTCATGTAGAGTGATACCTTCAGTTTACGTTAGCAGAAATCCATAGATTTTTATGTCTGCAGTGATGTAATAGAAAATTTTCTTGTTCTTCTTACTATGTACAACTTAAAACCATGATTACTATACATAAAACAAGCATACAATGGCCCTGAAAGTTGGAGAAAAGAAGAAAAGCTAGCTGTAGGTCTTAGAAATCCAAGAAGTGAAGTGGTGAATTCCTTGAAATTTTCTGTTGCTTCATACATCAAAAGATACCAATCAAAACAGACATTTTTTCTTGCTGGTGGTTCTGCTCAGTTTCTCCATTCTTATATAGTTCAACACTCTCTTCCTAAGGAGTGGTGCACTAACACTGGGCTTGGTCTTCCCATATATATATATATATATATATATATATATATTTGGTTTTTTTGGTCTTCCCATATTAATTAACTTTATAAGAAAACAAAATTCCATACAGAAACATCCACAGACCAAAGCAATATAGTCCCTCATTGCAACTCTTTCCAGGTCATTCTGGGGTTGTGTCAAGTTGACAGTTAGTGCTGACTATCACAACTATGTTAATTACAAGTGAAATAATGAAGAATTCAGATAAGAAAAAATATATAAGGAAGAATAGAGGAGAAACTTTAGAATGAAAAAAAAATCTAAACCAATAACAGTTGTATAAAATTTAGTGGGTTGGCTCAATAGCAGGATGGAAGTGACAAGACATAATTTCAGAGCTGGGAAATAGAACCATAGGGATTACCAAATTTGAATAATAGAAATCAGATGAAGAAGACAGAGTAAGAAAATGTGTGTTGGGTCAAATAATGGTTCAGAGATTTACAGTAGAGTATAATCTCAAGAAACTCTGAATGTTTTCTCTTACAGAAAAAAAAATTTTTTTTGGTAGATATGTTAGGTTACAGATCTTGTCCAAGGAGAATGTCTTCATTTACTCATAAAGATCCTTATTACTTTAAACACAGTGGCCTTAAAAGAAGTTAACAGTTAAATAGTTAACAGAAGAGAAGATTTGGCTGTGGAAAGAGAATGGATGCTATGATGACAGCAACTATAGATAGAAGGGATCCCAGGAAGTGAGTGTAAGTTAAAGGACATAGATAACCTTCAGGATCAGCATAGGGGACAGGCTATTCCCTAATGCCTGCAGAGGAAAGAGGACCTACCAACAGCCAGACTTCAGCCAATGAGACTGATTTCCGACTTTGGCCCAAACTGAACAAGTTTATTGTCAGGCACAAGCAAGTAGCCATCTGCTGCATCAGGCACAAGAGACTTACATGCTGTGGGACTATGACAACAGATCTAAAAATCATGCCTCAGAGACACGGAAGGGGAAAAAAAACCAATGGATTAAAAAACTGATTAAAAAATGATGGCTGAATACTTCCAAATTTGACAAAAGACATAAAATTCAAGATTTAAGAATCAGACTCAAAAATATCACACTCCAAGTAAAGAAGTACTTTCCACATCACATCAGAGTGAAATCTATAAATAAGAAAAAAAATCCAAAAATCTCTTTTTAAACATGGGGATAAAGATACTTTTTCTATAGGAGAAAATCAACAAGGATGGGGTGGATCCATCACCAAAGGGCTCTCAGGCTAGGGAGGATGTGTGAACCTCATTCAGAATGGCAAACAGGATAGACACCAGAAGCAGTAGAAGAGAGAAAACAGGATGGGAACCTGCTATAGAGGATCCTCCGAAAGGCTCCACCTAACAGGGGACGGAAGCAGATGCTGAGACTTACAGCCAAACATTGGGCAGAGCACAGGAAGTGTTATGGAAAAAGGGGGTTGGCAATAGAAGGACACAGAGGGAACAGGAACCCCACAAGGAGACCAACAAAGCTAAAAAATCTGGTCCTGCAGAGATTGCACCAACCAAGGACTATGCATGGAGAGGACCCAGACCCCCTGCTCAGATGTAGTTGACTGGCAGCTCAGTCTCCATGTGGGTTCCCTAGTAAGGGGAGCAGGGACTGTTTCTGACATGGATTTGATTGCCTGCTCTTTGATCACTTACCACAGGCCACAAAGGAAAAGGATCCAGGCAGTCCTGATGAGACTTGATAAGCTATGGGCAAGTGGCAGAGGAGGAGAACGCCCCCTTCAGTGGACTTGGGGAAGAGAATAGGGGAGAAGAGAGAGGGAAGGTGTGACAGGGAGGAGTTGAGAGAGGGGCTACAACGGATGTATAGTGAATAAATTGTGAAAAATAAAAGAAAATTTAAAAAAAGCTTTCAGGCACTAGAATGAACACATTTTGACAAATGAGAATTATTATCTTAGAATACAGTCTAGTAAAAATACTTCAAGCCAGAAAAGAAAACGAGGTGTTTCTAGGAAAGCAAAGATTTTTATTTTTAGCAGATGTGACTTGCTTTTGAAGGATGGTCTCAGGCACAGTAACAGTAAGGGTATAATAGTGGTACACATATCTTCGAAGTAATCGAGAACTCTCTAGTTGGACTTATGATCCACTCAACAGGAGGGAAACCATTACTGGTGCTGGAAACCTAGCTAGCTAACCAGGACTAGCAAAGTCATGGATCTTCGAGCAGAACTTACAACCACCACTTTACTAAAACAACATAATCCCTAATCCTTGTCCTGTGTACAGCTGAGTATAAGTCCTCACCCTTCATCAAGAGAAATTCTCTTTGCAACATATGGAGGCCATTGCAGAAAACTGTAACCAATCAAAATGCAGAGTCGTGGAGCTCAGTCTCAATGGATACATCTATAAAACACACAGGGACTTCAGACTCAAGGAACATTAAGAGGAGGGGGGTGGGAAGACTGGAAGGTCTAGAAGGTCAGGAAGTTTGCTGTGAGATTGTGTCTCCTACTAACATCAGAAGCTATACATGTAAAGTATCACCAACATGAGAGGAACCAGGACAATATACGTGCCAAAGTGGACAGGGTTCACTAAGAGGCCTCAGAACATTTTGAAGAACTGCGAACTCCTAAGAAGTGCTGAAAGTGAGAGAGATATTCTTCCCCAGGGTAGAACACACACAAATGGTCAGCCCTGAAAACGTATACAAGTAACATTATGCAGACTGAGTAGGATATATTTAGAAATATGTATATGCATGTATAATAAAATTACAATTAATGAATTAATGCAAAATGAGGCCATGATTTGAAAAAGCAAATGATTTGAAAAGCAAACTTTCCTCATGTGGAGAAAGTTTTGGGGTGGGGTTGGGGGGATAGGGAAATAAAAAATTCGCTAATCTGTAATTCTGTATTCAAAATAAGGAATGCAATGAATCCCTTGGTAAAAACAAACAAACAAAACAAGATAAAAACAAAAGAACAGCCTAAAGAACACTACAAATAAAAGAGTGGGCTGAAGAGATAATAAAGAGTCAAGAACCTAAGTTCAGATTCCCTACTGCTGTATAAAGTTCCAACCATGGTCACCCATATCTGTAAGTGTAGTGACAGCAGAATGGTATTGGGGACAGTGGCATCCCTAAGTCTCACTGGCAAGCCTGTCTGGATCATCTGTGACCACTTTTTAGTAACAGACCCTGACTCCAAAGATAAGGAGGTAGTGTGGTAAGGTGGAGAGCTTTCCAGGAATCCAGGAAGATACATCAGCCTGCACAGATGGGTGTGCACACATACATACATACAGACAGACAGACAGACAGCACACACAATAAACAACCAACAAAACAGAAACAAGAAATAAGGAATCTTAGAATATCAATGATGATTAAAAAGAACATGGCAAGCAAAAATATGGCTAAATAAGATGGACTCTGCCATCTCCTTGAACTTTCTAATATTTTATAGTTGAAGCATAAACTGTGACATTCCCTGATATGTTAAATATATGCAAAGGAAATAGTGAATGTAAGCATAAATGAGATACTATGTAGAGGGATGTGAGACTTCTATGCTTTACTCAAATTTAAAAATCATAGCAATAGACATTGAAATAGTCTATAAATATGCTTAGCACAATTGCTAAAATGGATTATAAAAAGCTGTATATTTTGAATACTATACACAAAGAAAAATGAAATTCTAAGTCTACTAATAGCCAGTAGGATGGTAGAAAAATCACCAGAGAAAATAAAAAGAAAGAACAGACAGAAACTAAAAGAGTAGATTTAATAACTGTTGGGTGGATATTTACAGTAAACATAAATGGCATAATAAATTAACTAAAAAAATAAGCTAGCAAAAATAAAAAAAATATGATCCAACCATGTTTATCTATAAAGAGCTTAATAGTCTGCAACAACTTCAGCAGATACAAAAATGAGGACGGGAAAAGAAATGTGAAGCTTTCATGTAAAGGAAAAAAGAGTGAATACTAATATCAGTGTAATACATATCCAAGAAAACAAAATTAACAGATACAAAGAGTATTATGTAACAAATAAAGTGTCAATAATTGAGGAAAGTTTATCAATTCTAAGTGTGAATGCACCAAATAACAGTTACAAAATATACAAATCCAAATTGATAGAAGTTAAAGTAGAAATAACTCTAAACATTGAACATTTTTCACCAGTAAGAGAAAGAATAGAAATACAATAGGGATATTACAGCCAATCAACATGATTTACTATGTGTCAATGAATCACCCCACTGAGACAATCCAATCCATATTCTTTGCAAACATGGAGCACACACCCAAATGCACCACATGTTCAGACATAAAATAGGCCTCAATAAAACCATTGGCATTTGATTGCTGCTGGGACAGAGAATGCCAGTTTTCAGCAGTGTGACACCTGGTATATTAATAACACCCCAAGGCAGGCTTATACCCAGGAATACTCAGCCAAGAATTAATAAATAATTATAAAATATAAACATCAGACAAGTTAGAAGAATGGAAATCATAGAAATTGTTTTCTCTGACTATAATGGATAAAACCAGAAACCCAAATCAGAACAATTAGCAGAAAATCTATGAGCACCAGGAATGCAGAGACACTTCTGCGCAACACACGTATCAAATAGGAAATAACAAGAAATGGATAGCACTAAATATATATAATTGACAAGTAGAAAAATTATAAAGTAATAACTTAGCTGGCTGTGGTGGTGTTCACCTTTAATACCAGTACCTAGGGAGGCAGAGGCAGGCAGATCGCTGTGAGTTCAAAGCCAGTCTGCCCTACAAGAGAGTCCAGGACAGCCCAGGCTATACAGAGAAACCCCATCTCAAAAAAAAAAAAAAAAAAGAAAGAAAGAAAGAAAGAAAAAAAGTATCAACTTGTGTTTACTCAGCAGAATTATGAAATATGAACACTATAAACTCAAGAAAAGAAAAAAATGAAAAATTATTGTAAAAACAGAAATCACTGAAACAAAAACACACTGAAAAACAACAGGGAAGAGTAAATGAAGAAGTATGTTCTTTTACAACTTAAATAAAATTGGAACAACTTCTCATACGGCTAAAAAAAAAGACAGAAAACACAAATTAACTACATTTGGAATTAGATAAAGGATATAGCTTGAGACTCTGCTGATTTAAAAATAATATTAAAAAGCAGTTGAATTATTTTATACAAATACACTTGATATGTTAAATTAAGTGGACAAATTCCTTAATAATTTAAACTTCTGCAGCCAGCACAGCATGAAGGACACTAGAATTGCACTGTGAATAATGCTGCCTAATTGAGCATCTGACTCCATCTACACCATGACCCCTTAACTCTGAACATTTCCGAATGTGACAGTATGGAGAGGTCGGCCCTCTGAAGAGGTGGCTGCATTAATATTTAGTTGTTAGGAAAGATCCTAATGCAACGTGACACATGAACACATGAGGACAGCAGTGTTTACCAAAAGGACCGTGACTGCATGTGTGAAGGAAAAAGCTCTTGTGAGGAAACAGTAAGGAAAAACCAGCTAACTGCCAATCAAAATGAGAGACCTCAAGACCAACCAAATAAAATATGCCAACAGCTTCATCTTGGCATGTGGGCCTCCTGAACTGTGAGAATTTTTCTTTTCTTTTCTTTTCCTTTCTTCTTTCTTTCTTTTTCTTTCTTTCTTTCTTTCTTTCTTTCTTTCTTTCTTTCTTTCTTTCTTTCTTTCTTTCTTCCTTCCTTCCTTCCTTCCTTTCTTTCTTTCTTTCTCTCTCCCCCTCCCTCCCTCCCTTCCTTTTTTCCTTCCTTCCTGTCTTTCTTTTTTTCTTTTTGAGACAGTGTTTCTCTCTATGGTCCAGGCTGTCCTGGAACTCGATCTATAGACCAGGCTGGCCTTGAACCCAGAGGCCCACCTGCCTCTACCTCCCATGTGCACCACTACTACCTAGCATGAAGATTCAGTGTTTTCCTGTGACAGTCCCAGAATAATGTAGGTTGCATTTTTTTCTCACAGCTACCATCAAATACCTGAGAAGAGGCAACTTGAGAAAGAAGGTGTTGTCTTGGCTCACAGTTTAAGGATGTAATCTGTCATGAGCATGAGAGTCATTGCGTCAAGCAGTCAAGACAGCTCCACGTTATATCCACAGCTAGGAAGTGAAGAGCTAGGAATGCTTATGCTTGGCTGGCTCTCTCCTTTTGATGCAGTGCAGGACCTTGGTCCAATAGGATTGTACCTCACCCACTGAAGGCAGATCCTCCCATGTCAGGTAACCTAATCTAGATAATTCTTCACAGATATGTATAGGTTGTTTTTCCAGTGATTCTAGATCCCATCAATTGACCATCAATATCAAGCATCACATAAGTATTAAAACGATTGATTCCATAATTTAAATTCTGATAGAAGAGCACCCCCTCTTGCTAAAATGACTCCAATGTAGACTTGCTCTAAATATTTTTAAATGAATAACAATTACATACATTTTGTTTCAGAAAATATTAATGAAGAAAGAGCACCCCAACTAATTTATTTACCTAATTTTCTCCTGACACTAATAATAATAATAGCACCACAAAGTGTATATTGCAGGCCACAAGAAGACATCACTACCTACCTAACAGAATGGCTGTCATAGTCATAATGATGTTGGACTCTGGTGAAGATTTAGAGTCAGTACCTCATGCATTATTGTTAATTGTATAAATTCATCATTATGCTGTTGGAAGACTTTGACAGTTTCAAATAAAAACAAACAGGCATTCCTGGCATTTTATCCTCCCCAAATAACACCTGCATTCAAACCAAAGATATATATGGGTAGTTAGAGTAGTTTTTATCTTAGTAGTAAAATACTGAGAAAAATCTGTATTTTTTTTTATATTTGAATGCCTAAACAAACTATGTAACCACACATGCCACAAAATACTTCTTATCCATAAAAGTTAGAAAGGTTTTGGGGACATATTCATCTACACAGGCAAACATATAGTGAGTACAAGCAAACCCTGAATTTACATATGGTGCAATTCCATTTATATTGCATTCCTGAAATGACAAAACTGTAGAAGTGGGAAATAAGTCATTCACTTCAAGGAACTAGGAAAGGAAGAGAACTGGAGTAAAGTTGCTATGGCCATGAAAGCACAGCATGAGTAGGCCACATGGTGATGAAATCTGTTTGTCATTATATCAATGTCAGAATTATGCTGTAATGTAGTGTTACAGTTTTGCAAGTTGTTGCCAGATGTTGAAAGACTGAGAGACGGGCAATGGGGCAATGGGTTCTTTTTCTATCACTCCTTACAGCTGCAAGTGCTGAATTATCTTAAAATAAAAAGCTTAACCTAAAATGTAAATTGGTCATATTCTAACTATGCAAGTTATATCTGTCAATAAAGAGTACAATCACAGTATTAATTGGGATTTTAAATGTATTCCATTTTAATTAAATTTTTATTTTTTTACATTAATTACATTTTGTTATTAATGGATACCTGGTATCCCAGGTGTAGCCCCCTCCTTCATTCCCTCCCAATCCCACACTCCCTCCCTCATCTCCTCCCATACCCCTCTCTAAGTCCACCAATAGGGAGGGCCTCCTCCCCTTCCATCTGACCTTAGCTTATCAGGTCTCATTAGGACTGGTTGCAATGTCCTGCTCGGTGGCCTGGAAACAAGAAGGAGGACCCTGGGACCCTCACTTAGAAAGACAAATGGGATGGACATTGGAAGAAGGAGAAAACAAGAAACAGGACAGGAGCTTACCGTACAGGGCCTCTGAAAGATTCTACCTAGCAGTGTATCAAAGTAGATGCTGAGACTCATAACCATACCTTGGGCAGGGTGCAGGGAATCTTATGAAAGAAGGGGGAGTTAGTATGACCTGGAGAGGACAGGAGCTCCACAAGGAGGGCAATAGAACCAAAATATTTGGGCACAGGAGTCTTTTCTGAGACTGATACTCCAACCAAGGACCATTCATGGATATATCCTAGAACCTCTGCTCGGATGGAGCCCATGGCAGCTCAGTATCCAAGTGGGTTCCCTAGTAAGGGGAACAGGAAATGTATTTCTTTTTATATCTAGTACATAGTAGTGAAACTAGTTTGTCCATACTAGTGAAGTGGTTACATACACACATAGCTGTTTTGATTTCTATATAATATTGTTACAATCAAAGAAGTTCAGTAGATCCAGGCTTGATATTCTGTACAGTCACTTATTGCTCCTTAGCCTGCAATGATTGTCAGATAGGTCATTTGATGTATTCATTCAAAATACAGCTTCTATCATCATTCCCCGACAAAAGGCAACTCCTGCTGGAAAACAATGGCAGCACAGATTTCACAATTTGTTTACCCTCTGACTTTCTCACTGAGGTTTTATGTAAGAAGTACCCCAGTTGCTAAGTTCCAAAACACAGATGTAAATAAGTCTACTTTTCCTTTAATAGTAAATAACATTACACAAAGGAAACTCAGTAATTGTATGTGTATTATATGTATCCACTCAGGTTTTGTTTTGTTTCAACAAGGAAATGGTAAAATTGCACTTTTAGGGGTTGGGGGTGGGTTAGATATGGTCACATGACTTTTTTGGCCAATGATACATAAGAATTGCTGAGTACCAGTTTCTGGTGGAAGACTTTGACAACTGGTAGTGTTTAAATATAATTTTGTGTGCCATTATAAAAGATAATAATATTTGGGTATACTTGAATGAGGAAGATTCAGGATAGAATCTCTCTTTGACCAGTATGCATTATAGCATTAGCAAGAAAAAAGCCTATGTTGTTTTTTTTCAATCACTGAGATTTTGTGGTTATTCCCACAGCATAACTGTGCAAATTATTTTTATTTGATAGAAAAAACACTGTAACAGGACACTGCACTATAGCAGTAAATTGTAAATTCCATTTAATGCATTATTCATCAGTGTTTTCCTTAGCATTGTTTATTCCAAGACACACATAAGAAAAGCAAGTCAAATGAGAACTATCAAGTCTTATATATTTCTATTTTTTAGTGAATAAATTATTTATGATAAATATACTTATTTTAAATAAATGAGAACCATAATTACTGAACAGTATCAGGCTTTGTATAAGCAGAGTGCAAAAAGAGACAATATATCACAGGCTTCCAAGGGATACATAAGTCATGGAAAATATGACCGCTACCTTCAGCATTTCCAAGAACTTCAAAGAAGAGACAAAAACACTACACATGCTCTCCATGCATGAACTCATGCTTGATATTCATCATATCAGCTGCTCAGCAACATTCAGTAAATTTATCATTAGAGCCAAGCAAAGAACTTTGATTGCATTGCCATGTTTAGCCAATTATCATTTCTTTTTGTTAATGATATGTTCCACAGAATTAGGTTAATCTTATTCAGAGTTTTCTCTACTTTCTTACCACAACAATTATATTGATTTATGTCAAAAAATATCAGTGTAAAATTAACAAGATCATTTTCATTGTATCAAAATAATTTAATGGGAATTTTACATTGTACTCTATAGTCTGCAGTACTCAGTCAGACAGACATTGGGGAAAATGGTACAGGTGATTGCAAAGTCTGAGTTTACTCTCAGTCATAGAGGCTCTAGCTATTGTTAAGTTTTTCTTGAAAAATTTGAAATGCAAAATGTCGTACTTTTAACTTTGAGAATATCAGTGTTTCCAGAACTCAAGTGGTCATGTTTTAAATTTAAACATATACAGAATATAAAATGGGAAGTTTTTCACAATCTACCACTCATTACTCCTTTTCCAGGTATTTACGCACACACACACGCACACACACACACACACACACACACACACATATATATATATAATGTATATTATATATAATGTATATTATATATTTGTACTTATTTCACATTAAATATTGCTAAATAATATTTAACATTACTAATTATTAATAATATTAGATAATATATTAATATAAAATATGTGCATATTTATATGGTAAAATATGGGGCAAAATGAGCTGACATAAAAAGCATTGGGATTTTTTTTTCCATCCAATTTTATTAAAGAAAATAGAAGAACAAATTCAGAGGAGTCATGTTTCTCAATACTAATGGAAATTTACCCTGGAACCTCAATACTCAAATGTAAAGGTACAGCTTATGACTAACTCTTTGACTGTAGTCATGACTATTGTTCTTACGCTTCAGCCTTCTCTTTAAATGGAGGAAGACAGATCCTTACCATAGATCCAAACATTAGACGGCTATTCTGTGAAGTGAGCATCAATTAGTTTACACAGAGCCTGTAGGATGATATTCGTCTCATAGAAAATGTTCAATAAATGTTGGCAGTATTGCTGCTTTAACACACAGTTGCATATTCTCTCTCTCTTTCTCTCTCTGACTCTGAAACCTCCATACTGCCCTTGGGCATTTCAGCAAATCTTAGGAACTAAGTGATGAATCAATTAAAATTCTATTTGAGACATTTTGTGACCTTAACCACAACCAAATAAATAAATAAATAAATAAATAAATAAATAAATAAATAAATAAAACCACCATTTATTTTGAGAGCAGTTGTTTCTGCTGTTGATTAAACCTACATAGATTTTGGGGAATGTTGAAATAAACAAGTAAGGGCAGCAATTTCTCCATGTGCTTTGAAAAGTAATAGGAGTTCTGCAGTCCCTCCCCATTTCCACAGGAGAGAATGAAAGGAAAGGTTAAATGACAACCAGAGGAAAACTCATGTCTCTGATTCAGAAAATGATTCAGAAAGTTGCTCTGCAAGCAACTGCGGAAGAAAACTGGACTTGATCAACACTTGGCACACCACTTCTCTACAAATACTGTCACTTTACATCTATTCCTGGGTCCTATTTTGACTTCCAGGACCTATCCAGGAATCCTCGAACACACACTGTAACTCAGCAAGCACCTCAACTTGAAGAAAAGCATTTATTTAACAAGATCCTTTATTTTTCCCCCCAGTGGCTTTTCAAAAGCTGCTCCTCTGATGGACCAGCGCTCACACACCAACCCGTTTCTCCCAATGTTCAGTGGTTCAGTGCCCACTCCCTGCCCCCTGCCAGCGCCTGGCACAGAGTGCACTCCCCTCCCCACCACAGGTAATACAAATCAGAGGGGTGGGACATTGAATGGGAGCCAGGTCAGAGCCCAACCTTAGATGAAAGTAGCAGGAGAATGCATCTCTAAAATAAGTATCAGAAGCCAGAAAACTGGAACATTTTGAATCAGTTATAAAAAGACACTGATATGCATCAGGGGACTTTGTGCCTTCAAAACAATCAACATTTTATATAAAGATTTTGAAGATCTCATACTATCATGTCAGGACTGTTTTAAAAATTATTTTTCATTTACATTTAATTTAATTTTATTTTACTTTGCTTTTCTTTTACCTTACAGGTCCTTTGTGCACATATTATGACTTCTTGTTTAGCGTTTTTATGGGATACCTCCTGTGTCAACAACAAAGAGTTCTGCATCGTTTTTCGTGCCTTTTCTTGAGCTCTTTCCCAACTGTTTGTTTGCTTTGTCCAGTCTGATGTGTTAGCTTTTTTCCCTTACTATATTTTATTGCTATATCTTTGAAGCGTGTTTGCTTTCTAATGAGAAACAGAAAGAGGGTAGATAAGGATGGAAAGGGAGGTGGAGAGAAACTTGGAGGAGTGGGAGGGAAACCATAATCAGGATGTATTTTGCGAGAAAAAAAATATTTTCATAAAATGAGAAAAAATGTTTAAAAAAAGAAACTTCGAGTTCAACATCAGAACATTTGTTCCTGGTGGCATGCAGTGCTCTGACCACAATGTTAGGTGCTAGTGTTCACAAATAAACCTGTCGACACAATCCAGGGCTGTGCCGGGACAGGAGTGCCAGCCAGCAGAGAGCTGGGCTGGATCTCACGTCTACAAGTCTTGTTTTCATGATCATAGAATTCAGTTGGCTTTTAGGCTCTTTTCCTTATAAATTTTGAAAGTGTGAGTTTAAAATTATGCAAACTGAATTTAATTCAAGTGGAAGGCAAGAATGAAAGGCAATCCATGAATGTCAAAATAAGTTAGAAACTTGTTATGTGAAGAAGCAATTAAATTTACTTTTAAAGTAACAGATGAAGACTTACAAGAGACATCTGTCCCCCAAAGTGTATCTTATAAAAACCTGTGTGATAAGCTCAAATGAAGAATTATCCTCTGAGCACGTGAAGAGGAGTTGAGCCCACAGAGACCTTTCTTTTCATCATGGTTCATTCCAAGCAAGTGGACATGCTTAAAAGTATGTAGATTTAGAACTAATGATAAAACTTGGTTTTGGTCTTCATTTCTACATAATTATGTAGACAGTACAGACAACTGGTTAAAAGACAGGATACCCATAAATGCCCTCAGAATACAGCATGTCCTTTTATCAGTGGCACTTGAAAGAGAATTGCATAAGCCTTTTACTTGGCTGCCCAAACCCCTGTCAGATTGATTGCATTAAAGATAATGAAACTTATTAAAAATTCTGCAAAATGAAAATGGCATTCTGAAGAAAATCATGAACAAGAAAATCAAGTATAGAAAATCTATTCTTTAAACAAATAGACTGGTGGCTCAGGAGGCTTGCCGTTAATTGTAAACACATCGCTTGAGCCACCTACTTGATGAGTTATGTCACCGATAGATATTAATTAATTGCTGAATTTCAATCTTGTTGTTAACATTCTGCATTGATCTATAACAATTCTACAAAACTTGGTGAACTGTGTCAAAAGTAAACTATCCAGTGGATATTTGCTGTAATCATGGCAGTAAAAATAGTTAAAAGAATCAGTTATCCTGAATGTAGCCAAGGAAGGGGTCCATCTTCAGGAAGTTTTCGATCACTGAGCATTTCCCCCAAAGCCGGGACACCTATTTTGCCTCTATATCCTTTGTGGAAACAAAAACAAAAACAAAAAAGACTGCTATAATATAGCCTACCTCTTATGCCAGTGGAGGAACTAAGAAAAGTGATAAACTGAATAAGACCAAGCTGTTTACGTGAAGACACGGAAATAAGCGAAGTATAAAATAATCACAATAGCAATAATAATATCAACTTCACATACTACATATATACTGCAAAAATATAGGCACTTATGTAAAAAAGACACAAAACCACAGTGAGCACTAGTAGTGATGAGAAGAAAAAAAGAGGGCTTGTAATGTAAGACTCAACTCAAAAGCTCTGTTTAGGAAGCAAGAACGCACCCATTGGTCTCTATCATCTATTGCTAGCGAACATCCCGCCCCAGGCCACAAGTTCCACCCTGATCTTCCCCAAACCACCAAGACCCAAGGCCATCCAAGAGCAGAATTATAAGGTCAAGCTCTAATGATCTCTCTGCATCCCAGCATGCCTTTGCCAGCCTGTCTCCTCTGTTTGGCTTTGGGCACTCAAGAGAGTCCTGTCTCTGTCTCCCACTTTGGGTACCAGAACGAACCTCCCAGCAGCCCTCTGTCCAGCCCAGAACTCCAAAGTGGGCAACAGGCTAACAAGGCTGGAGGCAGGCGGGGAGCCCCGCAGCCCCCACTGCCCACTCGTGCCTAGCGCTCCGCGCGGCCTCGCGCCGCACTGCAAAGCCCGCCCCACGGCGCCGCGGGAAAGACCGGCGGCTCGCGGGTTTCCCGGTCAACCCCGGCCTCCCCCACCCCCTCAGCCAGACTTCCCCAGCCCCAGCGCTGTCCCCGGCAGGGGCTGGCCACGCCGCCTCCCCGCGTCTCAGCCCACGGACGACAGCGACCCCGAGGGCACATCCCGACGGAACAGCTCATCCCGCGGAGCCGGCGCGGGGAGCCGCGGGCAGCCCTGGCTCCGGGTGGGCTGCGGCGGCGTAGGGGGGGAATCCACCTGCCACGCGCATCCCACCGCAGCCGCCGCCGCCCCGCGGGCCCAAGGCGCCGCCCCGCCGCCCGGGGAGGCGCCGCCGCAGTCCGGGTACCCCGCACACGCCGGGCGCGGGCGCACAGGTGGGAACCCCGCGAGTGGGCGCCGGGGCGCAGCCCTTCGCCACCTCCGCGGCTCCAGACTTCGCCCGGCACCTGCCCTTGCCAGGGCGCCCGGGTCCCTGCGCAGAGGCGGCCGCGCGTCCTGGCGCCTCCAGGGCTCCGCGGCTCCCGGGGAGGGACAGCGCCACAGCCCAGTCCCCGCGCCCGCTCCTAGCCGCGCACCCCGACCCCCTGAACCCCCGAGCTCTCCCCCCACCCGGAGCCGTCAAGGGAGCAGTCAACGTGCACACACACCTTGCCGGTGGACGGGCGCCTGGGTTACCCACTCGCCAAACTCTTAGAAGGTGTCCATCGTCCGCAGGGAGGTGTGGGCCCCGAGTGGGAGCCGGTCTCTGATTATTTAGTGATGTTGGAAGTGCCGGGTCCGCTGCCAGAGTTGTGGGTCATGTGGGCACGGAGGAGGCTGGCTGCTGCCTGTACCAGGGTTTCCTGAGGATCCTGAAGCTATGATCTCATCCTCCTCATCCGCCTCCCCCGCCCCTCTCCACGGACGCGCACGCACATCACACACACACACACACACACACACACACACACACACACGCGTGCACACCCCCGCGCGTGCACGCACTCACACTGTGTGGCACTAGCCTCATCTCTGGACCCAAATATTTCTCCTGGGAAATACAGTGTTTACACTCCTCATTGAAAAAGAGAGAGAGAGAAAGAGAGAGAGAGAGAGAGAGAGAGAGAGAGAGAGAGAGAGAAAATCCTTAAAGATGAAGATTTTTTTTTTCTTTCAAAGCTTGATTTATGTGCTTTGTTTATTTCCTACAGTTTTCTACCCTCACGTGCAGGATTTTGAAACAGCGTCGGTATTAAAATTAAAAATAACGGTCCTTTTATATTGACCCAGATTTTGATCCAAACCCACGGAGTCAAACAATGCAATTTCCATTTAAAATAGAGGCCAGGACACGCCAGGCTTGAATATGAAACAGCAAGCGTGTCTTATATGTGTGTGTTCTATCCCAAGCTGCAAAGATTTCCCAGGCATTACCTCATTTATTTACAGAGCATCTTTGCAGAGGAGGTGGCTGAGAAGGCAAATAGTATTGACACTTCAGAGACAGGGAGGCGTAGGTAAGATCACATAACCTATGTAAGCACACACAAGTCAATATTTCACCATAAATATTAGTTACACACCCACCAAAGATTCCTTATTCATCATAATCAGTTCCTAGAAGATTGGCTACCGAAAATAATGAAAATATTGTGGTTTTTTTTGTTTTCTATCAACTGAAATTGGAAATTCACTTTACTGTATACCTGTTAGCATATCATCTTTTTTGTATTTGCATATATCTCCAGTTTTATATTTATATATAATTTAATTTCTTTTGTATATGTGCTTCTATGCTCATTTGCATTTTGAAATTACCTAGATAGCAATTTCAAGCAATTTTAGTCAATGCATTTGAAGTAGTCACCAATTTCAGAATTGTATTTCACTCCAACCCTTTTAATGCCTGGCATATATGGGGAGCTGTGCTCTGTTTGAAGTAGATGAAGAAGTTCAGTACATGGAAACTCTCCTCCACCAGCTAAGACTACAATGCATATGCTGACTGACTGGAGATGACGGGCTTCATTATTTTGAGTATTATGATTCATCACAAATAGCACAAAATGAAGTTTCTCCTTTCACTTGATGACGTCTGTTTCCTGTTTCAGTCCTGTCACTCTTCTGTGTCCCATGTTTGTCAGTTAAGACCTGCCTTCTAAATGGCCAAAGGAGCATGTTTCACCTCGATGATACCCCTCTGTGCAGGAACCAGGCTCACACAAGCAGCAAGTTTTATCATTGTAAAAGTCCCTCGGAAAAGCACATTTACTTATGTCTATTCAGGTGAGGATACAAAAACTGAGTAGCAAAACGGATTTCTCGTAATCCAAAGGGAACAGTGGTGAGTGACAGAGTGGCTTTGTGAAGGAAGTAGAAGAGAAGTCGGTGTAAAGGTGGAGAGAAGAATCTGAGCTACAGGAAGGAAGAGTGGAATAGTCTTCCCCAGAGCACACCAACTGGTTATCCAATAGCAAATGGCCAGCTCTGAAAACATCCTTGCACATAAAACTACACAGACTGACCAGGTGTATATATACACATACATACTGTTTACAATAAAATTTGTTACTAGACTTTTATGGAAAAAAAAGTTAACCTTAAGATTCATGGAGAAAAATAGGGATCCCAAAGCCCAAAGTACATGAAAGTGGAAAATCAAGAGGTGGGCTATCAAATTTAAAGCAAAGCAATGTAATTTTATATTTTTAAAAAGTTTCAGACTTTCCTGGTGGCTTTTTGGATGTCTTTCCTGAGACTTGAAGTAAGTTGAAGTAGACATCACCCCCATGGGCTTGGCTTGTAAGGAATATGGTAATTCTCTCTCTCTCTCTTTATCTGTGCATTGGAGAAATATTTTTAAGATTTATTTTTATTTGTGTATATCTCTGTGTGTGCATGTATGCTGATGCCCAAGAAAGCCACAGCTGGTTGTGAGCTGCAACATAATGAGTGCTGAGAACTGAACCTGGGTCTTCTGAAAGAGCAGAGTTCTCTATCTGCTGAACCAGATCTTCAGTCCTAGGGCAGCATTTTTAATGTGGCTAGAAACAGTGCTCACAAGTATCATTTTTGGTTATATTTACCAGGGAAAAAGTAAATTGCATATATATATTATATAGGCTATAGTTACTATGAGACTTGTTTGTTTATTCTCTGTCCCAGCAAAGCTTGGTGAACATTCCTGCTTATTTGATATATGCTGTTATGTAGTAGGTATCTTATATTACTTGTAATTATTATCTGAGATCTAATCAATTTCAGGCATACAGAATTAATAGTTTTGGACTATTTTCAGACTCACATGACAAGAAGATAATTTCAGAAGACTTAAAATGTACAGAGACATAGTTAGGAACTCTCATGCTGTTTGAATGAAGATTACAACATAAATTCTATTCTTCCAAGCTACTGACTAGATAGATCTCAAATCTCTCCTTAACAGAATCCCAGGACATAAGCCAACTGAACTGTGGTTTCATAAATTTATAAGGCTTTTGTCCACGTGTGTGAGATTCAAAAATCTGAGGCCCAGGTGGGTTTCTAATGTATTTCTGAAGACTGACATTGTCTTTCTGTATTATAAAAATGGTTCTGCCTCTTTCAACGGGTGCTCTGATCTCTTTCCAACTCCCAAAATGTTCAGCCACCTTCAGCTGTTCCCTTACTTCTTAAGAAACTCCCATTATGGAATTCATAAGACTCAGGGCATTATATCCTGACACACCACTCAAGTGTACGAATCATGCCTTAAGCATTCATAATCATGGAGCACGTATTGCCATGTTAATAAACAGCGAGGGTATCCTTCTGTTTTTGTTTGTGTCACTTCAAGATGCATAGGTACATAAAGTTACTGTATGTTTTCTGAACAAAACTCCACAATGAGACATGGTGCAGTCAGCAAGGCAGTCAGTTCCAAAGCACAGACTGACCCCTTATTGCTCTCCCGTGCACCCTCCAAGACCCCTAATACATACGTGAGACTAAAGTGTACTGAGACACACAGACACTATGCCTTACCCCTGTACCTTACAGACTTAACCACTGACACTCTTCTTTTCGCTTATAAGACACAGTTTAGGACTTCTCTTTGGCATATGTGAGTTAGCAGTCTATTTTTGTAGTTTGGTGCACTTATAAAGCAAAATGCGTTATTACTTGAAGGTTATTAACAGAAATGCCTCCTCCAAGAAGGCTACCAAGTGATTGATAAGTGGGTAGTCCACACAGGACGGATACAGCAAGGTATTTCACCTTCCGGGCAGGCTCGATCTAGGTTGTGTAATGTTTTGTTAAGCTGCTTTCCATGGCATGTAATTTAAAGCTTGTGAACTGTTGGTTTCTGGAACTGTATAGTCATGACTGACTTCTGATAACTGAGATCGTACAAAGGGAAATCTCAGCTAAGAGGACAGTGCTTCAGGCTTGTTTTCACCACCTAGGCTCTTTTCTCTTAGATAATGATGGTTTCTATTCATGGGCAGCTCCTTACTGTTCAGCTGTTATTGTTGGTATCTAGTAACCGGCTCAGCCAGGGTCTCTCCTTCATCGATCTTTCCAACCACCACTTCAGGAAGCTTACTATTTACTTCTCTGGCATTCTCCTGAGATTTCAGTATATTTGGGCAGGGGGGAAAAAAAACCTTAAATACAGATGTTTGTGGTCACGCATTTTTATTTCTTAGTGTTATTATAAAAAAATTACCATTTAAAATAGCTATAGTTCTATCTTATAATAGCAATTTATTAAATACACATTATGATGGCTCACTTCTCTCAATGACATTATGCCAGCGTACACGTATTCCAGGGAGAGTTTATTTTCTCAATGGACCATAAACAAAACACAAATGTTTTAGATGATACTTTAAGGCACTATCACAATGTGGATATATAGAGAAAAAGCCAGTTGCTGAGTACCACTCTTTGGAGGGTGCTTGGAAAATATTTATGTGGCTGCTAAACCATTTATCCCTATTTTTAATTGCTTTTTGGTTGAATTGTATGGAAGTATATACCTATTAATATAAAACATATCAATACATATAATCAAGGATGATATTAGGCAAATCAGGAATATCAATAGAAAATACATTTATTCAATGTAATGGACTTATCCAAATTGTTAAAACAAAGAAAAGAATGTGCTATAATTGTGAATTAATTAACTCAATTGTTACTAATGCATTCTAGGGAAATGTCAGATGTTTTAGTGATCATTTATAAATAAAACCTAATCACTTTAGTAACATTAAAGAAATAGCTACAAAGTGAGAACTCAATAAAAGCAATTATATATATAAAAAGGGTTTGCCTTATTTTTTCCGCTGACATGATGTGTTATGGATAGGAAACTGGTGGGGAGTTAAGACAGTGTCTCAGGTAGTCCAGACTGGCCTTGAACTTGCTATAGAGTAAAGGATTCTGCCTCAAACCTGTCCAGCCAGCGATTCTTTAAATACCATGTAGACAACAGCCCAAACATCTGCAGTCAAATAACAGCTGTGTCAACTAGAGCACCTTTTAATGTGATAGAAAATGATTGCCGTAAATACAAGGCAACTTATTTTATGCTGAGACGTCCTACATTTTATGGAAAACTACATAACGAATGAATAAAAGAAATAAAGTTAAATTGTGATCACTTAATGTGGTCTTTGAAAATAGGTAATAAATATGTCCATAAATCCATATTTTCAACTTATTATTGGAAAGGCTCTAAGGGATGGCTTTTGAGATAATCCAAAGTGTATTCCTATGAGGCAAAAATACATCTTTGGCACTGAGCAACATATATGGGGATCACTGAATGACATAGAAACACCTATTTTCAGGGTAAGCCCATGCTCAGAAGTCATAGGAAACTCGGTGATATTTGTATATATTTTTGTTTCTTATTGCTTTATTTAGGCTTTTTTTTGTCTTACTTTACTTTCACTTATATATTTTGGCTTTAATTGTGTGTGTGTGTGTGTGTGTGTTTTCGTTGTTTGTATACATTTCTTGGGTGTTTTGATTGTGCATGTGAGTGGAGGATATGGAAGAAGTTGGGGGAAGGGAAAAGACGATCATAATATATTTTATGAAAATGTTTTTTTCAATAAAGAATAAATGAAATTTGGATGACACATCTGTGTATGTATAAAGGTATCATTTAACTATGTAATAGGTTAAGTACTTTAAACTAGGGACTATTTCTTCTTGTTATATGTTGTTCAACTTAATAACAACAATATTAAAAATTCTCTTGTCTGTATTTGGGTCTCAACTCGTTGCAGGAAAATATAGCATTAAACGTAGTTTATAGTTTACATTAAAGGAAATAGAGTACTTTAAGGAATATATTCAACAAATTAATAAAATAATCCACCCCCCAAAATCACTACTTTTGTTCTACCATCATTCAATGTACTTTCTCTAACCCCTATTACTCATTCTCTGGAAAAACTAATGTTGGGCACTGTCTGAGTCTTGTGCTTATAATATAGAGAGTCCATGTCTGTTAGACACTGGGACTGTCGTGTTTTCACCCACCACTTGCACATTGTACAAAATCTATAGTTCCATCAGTACCACGTGTCTGCTTTTGTGATTTAGTGAAAATGGATAATTTTGACATGATCTTGCTCCAAGTAAGACAGTATTTTTCCTACTAATTATTAATATTTCTAAGGTTTTAATTTTAAAATAAACTTTTTTATTTGTTTATTTTTATTTTATGTACATTGGTGTTTTGACTACATGTTTGTCTGTGTGAAGTGTCAGATCTCTGGAGCAGGAGTTACAGACAGTTGTGAGCTGTCATGTGGTTGCTGCGAATTGAACTAAGGTCCTCTGGGAGAGCAGTAGGTGCTCTTAACTGCTGAGCCATATTTCCAGCCCCTAAAATATATATTTCTATGAAAGCATTAAAACTATGTATAATAACATGAAGTTTATATATAATTTTTATTTTATGTTTATACATACCCACACTTGAATATATCTTAGTGTTTTCCTGAGTAGCCCTTGTGATTAAAATATATATTAAAATGTTTTTTTAATAAACTCTAATTCTGCCTTATATTAGCTCATCCTGTAATTATCTATGTCAAAATCAAATATGCAGTTTTACCTGACTTGATCTTTACCTAAAAGATTAAAGAAATTTATTAGCCTGCTGTGGGCTGCCTCTACATCTTTGCTGTCATGGACAAAATTACCTAGCTTTGTTGTTTCCTTATTGATGAAGATAATTTTATGCTGTTATAAGGCCAAGTGTTGTTAGTTTTTTTTTCTAATACATTAAATGCATTGTTTCATTGTCTGTTCTCTGTAATTTCTAATGTAAATCCAGTAAGTTAATCTGTTTAAACACTTTCAGCCAAGAATTATTTTTTCAAATGTTGGTTTTCAATAGTTTACTTATAATGAGCAGATGAGGATTATTTTTTATATTTTTCCTTCTAAAAACCTGAAATCTATAAATAATTTGTTTCATAAAACCTTAGAATCATTTAAGTGTAGTGCATGAGAGCTTGGCTGTCTCATCCACTTACTTCTCTCCTTTTGCTCTTGCCCTGCAGGACCCCAAGAATCTGTTTCTATTTTCCATTTATTAAGACCCTGTCATTTATGTTCAAAATCAGGTTGAGGATGCTCATTTAATCCTCACAATTTACTACTATTTAAATTTGTATTTATTCATTTATATATTTTACAGTCTTAGTGAAACAACACAGCAAATAGAAAAAAAAGTATGTACATGGAATGAAGAGAAAAACTCTGTGTTACATTATCTTATTGATCTGAAACTCGAGCTTCTCAATGATATTCTCAAGACACTAAAATGTACCACAATTAAAGAAGAAATATCACAGGATTCCAGAAAGTATTCACGTATGTTTGAGATCTAACACAGTAGGGCTAAAAGTGTACATCAGTAGGAGAGTGTTTGCCAGACTTGTGCAAGGCCTGTGTTTGCAACCTCAGTATTATAAATAAAAACTCACAATAAATAGCTTAGAAAAGAGGTTCTCCTGAGCTTCATATGTGATTTCCTGAATAATGTCCAACTGAAAATATGCGAGGGGGGGGGAGATTAAATATTATTATTCCATAATAAAGCTAATTATATACATGTAGACAACAATCAAGTGATTATAAAGCTTTGCATATTATAACCAGCCATGATTCCATAGCTATATGATTAGAACTAGCTTCACGTCTTATTTGTGTGTATATGTACATGTGTGTGTACATGCGCATGTACATACATGCGTGCATGTGCGTGTTTATGTTTATTTGGCATGCATGCTGGTCAGAGAACAGCCTCAGCTGAGATTCTTCAGGAGCTGTCAGGATTGCTTCTAAATACATTCTGTTTAACGCTCATACATGCATATAATGTGTTTTGATCAAGTTCATCTCCGCATTCGCTCCCCTGACCACATTTGAGTGCTGACTACATTTTGTGCTACCTGCATAAACCCACCCTCACCCCTAGTGCCTTTGTTTAAGAGAAGCTCTTACCTTGTAGCCCTGGCTGGCCTCTGGCTTAATATGTAGAGCCTGTTCTCAAGCTCAGGGAGATCAGGCTGCTCTGCCTCTCCAGGGCTGAGATTAAAGGGATGAGCCAATGTTCCCAGATTCAGCTTGATATTAGAAGCAGAGTCTCTGGACTGTAGCTTGCTGAGCTGGCCAGCCAGTCTCAGCGGTCTTCATGTTACTGCTTCCCTAATGTCAGGACCACGAGAGCACACCACCATACCTGGCTTTATTTTGTAGGTTCTGGGAAACACTCTCAAGTTATCCTGTGTGTGTCTGTGTGACAAGAACTTTATCAACTGAACAATTTCCCCACCCATGTATTTTATTTTTGAGTCCTTGAATCTTTATAAACCTAGCATAGGACTTCTGAAAATATTGGTTTATTAATAGAGTCGCCCTCATTTTCCCCACAGTACGTCAAATAAGTTTGATCAGTTCAGCTGGCTAGTGGTTGAGTATACATTTAGTTACACAATAAGGCTTATCTTTTGATAATAAATTAGTTTCCTTTTTTTAGATTTCACCACTGAGTTGCTCTGTTAACTGAGGTAGGTCGTAAGACATTTTCTACTATTGTCTCTCTTTTAAAATCATGATTACTGCAACCAAAGAACACTTTAAGTGTCTTGATAAAAGCTTCCTACATAAAAAGGAGCTAAGCTCTGTCAAGTCAGAAGACCTGGATTACAGTGTTTCAGCAATGCACAGACATAAAAGAGACATTATTAAATGAAGCACGCTTGAGAATAAATTAAAAGCACAACCAGCAAAACATATAAATGACTAGGACTTTCTCTTTCCTAGTTTAATGTCCAGCTTGAAATCTTACCTCAACATTTTACGTATATTTTTTAATGTTTTATTTGCAATTACTATGGACATGTCCCTGGCTTCTTGTCACCTAAACTTCTGTTTTCCACTGTGGATAATATGTTTTCTCTCAGATCTGCTTATGCCTCAAATCTTCTTATTTCTCTGTTCCCTATACACTTTCCATTTGAACTACCTGAAATGTAATCCCCTCCCCCAACACAAAATCAGACTGGTCATGGCCTCTTTGTATTAGCCTGGTGTGTCAGCAAGGTTCAGCAGGTCCTTTTGTTCTCAGTGCTTTTTACTCTGAGTCTCACTGACATCACTTTGATGGAGCTATCATTAGCTTACACCTATTCTAGACAGCAGCCCCTCTATTGATTCTTGTTCTCCTGGAACCACTCACCTTTATTTCATCCCTAATGCTTAACACCAAGTCATTCCTTTGAAAAACCATTACAGTTTTAAAACCTTGCAAACAATTTTTCCCTTATCTGTAGAATGAAGCACGGATTCCTGAGCCTCCTATTCAAGCTATCTTCATAACTTGGCTGCCACCTTATGAAGTACACCTCATCCTGACTTCAACACAAATCCTCTCCTGTTGTCTCCCGACTGTATACCAAACATGCATGCTCTTTCTCCCCCTGTGTGTTGTTCCATTTTTTTTTTAAAGCCTTGTACATACTGTCCCCAGGTTGTACCTAAGATAAACTTAGATGAAACTAAACCCGGAAGCAAGGAAGCTTTAGAGTTAATTCAGATCACGGCCTTACTGTTTCTACCATTTTAGCTCCGTAGAAATGAAAACTCAGTAAATTCCAGTAATTTTCTAGTAACAAACGGACACTTTAAGGGCACAACTGCTGAAAATAAGTTATTTTGAAGTTTGTGTTTCATTCTCCATCTAACAAATTATATAATTTCATATTAAATTAAAGCTTTCAGAGATTTTCCAGATTTAATAAATATGACTCATTAGCTATTTCAAGAAAATTCACATGAAGCCAAATTTCCCCCGTATTCAAGAAGCTTGGGGGAGATGATCTCTGATCTCACTTTTTATTGAAAGATTTTTTTTTTCTTGATTCCAAGCAAGGGTTCATTTCTATCAACAGTATCATGATTACGTCTAGTCAAAGGTAGCAGTAGGACTTTAAGTGGCATTTTACAACCCTCAAACTTACTAGTCTGTAGATATGTGGTAAAATCAATTATAAAACAGGGCTATTAATAACAAGTAAGAATAGCACTTTCTAAAAGCTCTAAAGGGGAAAAGAGGCTTATTTTCCTCTAATGAGGAAAATGAAATCGGCCAAGCACAAGTATTCTTCATTGACCTTAGAATAACATAAGCATGATGACATATTTGCTCATGCGATATTTTGTTACCTGTTGCCTTATTATAGAATGAATACCCTGAAAGTGTCATGATTTCGTCTGAGTTGAGTTTAGAACTCATATGGCTTTCGGACAACTGGTATACTGTGGTTGGAACTTTAAACATACAATGTCCGCAGGTGTTTGATATTACCGGTCTAGAGTTTATGAACATCATGCAGTGGACAATGTATAATAAAATAGTATGCGAACTTTGAAAACACAAGCAACACCGGCGCATCTATCAAGGCATTGCCAGAATGATTAACCAAGGGGAGTGGGTGGGAACGTCCAGTTGTGGCCTAGAGAGAAAGAACTCCTAGGGAAAAGCAGTGTTTCTTTCTTGCTGTGATGGTTGTCAGCTTGACATACCTGAGAACAGGGAGCCTCAGCTGAAGACTTGCCTCCATCAGCTTGGATTACGGGCATGTCTTTGGGAAGTTTCTTAATTGCTAATTGATACAGGAGGAATCGGCCCACTATGGTTGGTGCCATCTCTAGGATGTAGGCCTGACCTATAAAAATGGTAACTGAGTGCGAGACTGAGGGCAAGCCAGCATTGCTCCATCATTTCTGCTTTAACTTTTTGCCCTGTTGTTGTTTCTGCCTTATGTGAGTTTAGGCCCTAACTTTCCTCAGTTTATGGATTATGACCTAAAAGTCTAAGTTAAACAATTTTTTTTTGCTTCCCAACTTACTTTTTAATCACAGCAACAGAAAGTAGCTGAACTATCACTTTCACCTCTTGCTGGTACGGGTGTCTATCCTGCCGTTTTTGTTGTTATGCATGGCTTTCTTCACTAACATTAGAAAGCAGGTTCTTAGGCTGTCCAATGTGGATTGAAGATCAGCGATTCTTCAGGGAGCCAAAGGCGGTCAGTGCCAGATTGGGCCTGAAGAGTGGTCCAGCCTCCTGGACTAAGCACCCTCAGCATCTGCCAGGCTCCCAGCTTTTCCAGAATGTTGATGGACATTCTGAACGATCATGCAATCCAATTTAATAAGTCTCTTTCATACTGTAGATTCATTCTACAAATTCTGGTTCTTCAGAGACCCCTAATGTAACACCCAAGTCCATAGACATGCAAAAACAAAGTACAGTTCTCAGGCCGAGGTGGGCCAGCAAGCAGGAAGTTAGTGGTTCAATTCAAGGCTGTATTTTTTGAAGAGAACCTAGTCATTCTGTTTAGTGAGTTGCAACACTGATTGTGCCACTGGTGATAAATTTTGCTATAAGGAGATTCAATTATATCTGGGTGCACTGTTGAGAACAGCGTTTGGGCCTGGAATTATAAATCTGAAGATTAATTACATCAGCTCCAAACTGATAAAAGGATATTCACAACAGCTTGATTCATAATGGCTCAAAACTTGTTACAAATCCCTTAATCCAAAAATCCTAAGAATGAACAACACAAATACATACATACACATATGCAAATGCACATACATATACATAATGTGTGTGAAAGTATAATTGATATCTTTTCTTGGCTCCATCAGAATTAAAGTTGTAATGTATTGGGGAATGGAAGACGAGAATGCAGTACACACATACAATGGAATAGCACCCATTTCATAAAACAGAGGTCATATGCTTGGTATAGGTGAGCCTAGGGGACAGCATAGTATAAGACACATACAGAAAAACAAATAACACATGACCTCATACATGAAATATAAGTAACCGGGACTCTTTGAAGTAGGGTGTAGAATAGTGCTTATCAGAGGATTGAAGATGGGGACATGGGGAAAGGGAAGTTTTGGTTAAAACTCCAGTTTCAGCTGAATAGTAGGAGTAAGAATGTCCTTCAGAGAACAGTGACTATGATTAAAGATAATGCATTGTCAGTGTCATATATTTTTTAAGGAAAGGTCTCATTGGGTAGCCATGGTTATCCTAGAATTAACTACATATACCAGGCTAGCCTCAGCCTTCTGCTTCCTGAGAGTGCTAGGATTAAAGGAATTTGCTACCACTCACCAAAAATGTTGGTAAGTAAACGAAATGATAGATTAATTAGCGGGATTCATTCCTTCCACAATGTGAACATATAGAAACACACTCCATAAATACATAATATTTTAAAAACTGAGTTTGTGAAAAGATTTGAATGGGTATTTTGATGAGTGCTTGGAGGCTAAGTGTGGACTGGTTTGAGACTGAGTATTCATAGAAACTGCATTTTTGAAGGACCCACAGTTTTATGAAAGGTTCCCACCCCTGTGTTTTTAGAAAGGGGAGAAGGAAAGATCCCACTATGCAATGCATCTTCTGGTGAGAACTTCTAACAAAGTCTCCTCTTCCACAAGGCCTCTCCTTAGCTGGGAGAGGCACCCTCTCAGCTCCACACCAGCTTTTGATAAACATTCTGTCTTTGGAAAAACAAGTTACGGTGACAGAGACACACACCCATGTTGGGTATGACTCAGGTCCATATGCCTAAGAAGGATAGCTTTAATAGAATGTGCAACTTCTTCGAAAGATCCAAGCTAAACCTCTCTAACAGTGAAGATAAGATCATTTGAATCAGCTTGTGTTTACTAAAGAAGGAGAACAAGTTCTAATAACTTGCCAGAGAAAGTGGCTCAAAGTACTTACCAAGGGTTTCCCCCGTGAGGTCTACTGATTGCTTAAAGAAGAAATGAGCTGAATAAGGACACCACTAGACATGCCAAAGTGGACCAAGGAAAAATCACAAGGCCTCAATCCTACACAAAGAACTACAGGCAGCTAAGGAATAACGAGAGAAAAAGAATTATTCTTCCCCAGAGAAAAGTGTACCAATTGGCTGTCTACTACCAAATCCCTGAACACATTCGTATAAGTAACATTATGCAGACAAAAAGATTATATTTAAGAATTTTTATGTATATACATATAAACACGTAACAGCAACTGGTAAAAAAAAAAAAAAGCCATGAATTTGGAAGAGAGAAAAAGGGGGAAAATTGAGAGGGTTTGGAGGCAGGAAGGGAATATATTGTAATTATACAATAACCTAAAAACAAAGCAAAACAAACAAACAAACAAAAAAAACCCATAAAGAAGAAGAAGAAGGAGGAGGAGGAGGAGGAGGAGGAGGAGGA
>NW_026596069.1:12754486-12780027 GCF_907164565.1 Psammomys obesus
AGAAGAAGAAGAAGAAGAAGAAGAAGAAGAAGAAGAAGAAGAAGAAATCAAAGAAAAAGGAGAAGGAGGGAATGGCATCAGTTATTCACAGTCTGGCCCAGGAAAGAGAAACATAGAAAATACTCGGTAATTCATTAATTGAAGCAAGCATAGCGCTGATCTCAAGACCCGATGAAGATGCATGACCACTAGACTCTGCATTTGAATGCTCTAGAAAAAAAAAAACCCAATAAGCAAATGAACAAACTGTATACAGCCATGTAATGAACTAATTATTCACTATTTCACAAGCAGAAATAAGCTCTGAATTTGAGAGGACCTGGGTAATTCATTTGTTTGTTAGGTTTTGTTTGTTGTTTTTTGTTTAATTATATTTTTTATCGTTTGAGAATTTCATACACGCACATCAATTGTTTTGGTTTAATCCATTCACAGCTTCTCTCCTCTAGGTCCTCCCTCATTCTCCACCACTTTCCTCAATTTCATGTGCTTTAATATGCATGTTAAATGTACATTAAATATATAAAACTATGTAATGCTTTTTGGTTTCTGAAATTATGATCTAACTACCTCCTTCTTCCCCTTCTTCCCTCCAGTCAGCCTCATGCACCATCACCCCTTTGCTCTCTCTGAGAATTTAAACGCACTTAGTGCTGCCTGTGGGTGTGAGTGTAATCCAGGTGTCTGCAGGTCTTAGCCCCTGAGATCTCTCCCTTAGCTGTAGATACGATGACCTTGCTATCACTGCCTTCTCTCTCTCTACATCTATATCTCTCTATATAAAGACTATATATATATATATGTAAAGACATTTTTTTATAAGTTTGTCACTCATATTGGTTTTGAGCCCCCCCCTCGTGACTGTATTTAAGTTTACTTACCTTTTCATAGCCCTTCTAAAAAAAAAGTGCATCGTGGGGTGCTAGAATTAAGACATCAACAAGTGGCTTTAAAGCATGATAATGATTTTCAAAGGCAGTTTAATTTCCTAACCACAGAATCTGTAGATGCTAACTTAGATTAAAAGAAAAAAAAAAGGAAACTTTTAAAATGCATAGAAGGACTTGGAATTAGGATTCTGTAGATTCATTAGACTGAACAAACCTAAGGGACTAGTAAGGGGCAGTTCTGTTCAGTTTATGTGTGATGAGTAGATGGATCTATAGATCCACTTAGAATAAATAGAATGATATATTGAGGAATTAGTGAGAGGTAGGGGGTGTGGCCTAGTTCAAGGAAACATCCCTTTGGGCATGTTCTTGGAAACTACATGTTACTCTGGCTTCTTCCTATGCTCCTTTCCCTCTGGCTCCTGCATGACAGGAGGTAAGCCTAAATGTTCTCTTAACCTGTTGTGTCTGATAGAGTAGCATTCCTCTGGGTTATTAAGGAAGGCTCAGTTTGATTATTCTGTTCCTTTAAGGAGAAAGAAGGGGGAGGCGTGAGTGAAGGGGGTGAGGAGGCGTGTGACGAAATGTTGGCATGGCCTCTATAAAATCGAAAGACAAGGGGCACACAGAACCTTAACCATGTAGAAGGAGCCTCATCCTGTTGACCTGTGAGTAAATTCTGGAGCTGGCATTAGAATGCTAACAATGTTTCATCAGCTAACATAGAGTGATCCGTTATAGAAAGAGTAAGAAACCACTGCAGATATCAGCTGGAGAAGAACTTGGGATGCTACCTATACAAGGATTATATAAGAGCCTAAAACAATAATTGTGCCTAGAAGTAAAATATTATCTTTCTACTGTTATCTAAGTTATGTTATCCTATTATATTTGTTTATTAACTAGAAATGAACTTAGTTGGATAGAAGATTAGGTTTTCATTAGCATGTGTAAAGCAGAGACTCTGAGCAGAGCCAAAGATTATAAACAGAACATTTAAATTAATCACGAAGGCTATACAATATTGGATTAATAGATTAACATGTCTCATATTTTTCTCATTATTTTTTCCAGATAGAAATGTCTAGTATTTAATGCAGTTTTAATACGCCACTGCCTGGGTGTGCCAGCATTCCCGCTCCCGCTCCAGTACTGACATCTGCATTAGATCTTACAGTGAGAAAAATGTCCTAGGTGATAGAGTTAAGACTTGATCCAAGAGCATACAGATTAGGAAAAGCTCATGAAAACATTGTGGCTCTTAATGACTTTTCCCCTGATAATTCTACAAAGTAGATGAGTGGCAGTGCTTAGGTCCCAACCTTTGCCAATTTCTGGTGCTTAAAGATAATCTCCCTCCCATTGGAACAGGCTACCAACAAATACGAGCTTATGTATGTGTAGGACTTATTATTTTGTAAGTAGGTCGTTCTTTTAGCACCTGCATTGGAAGACTGAAACCTGATGGTCTCGTGACACATCAAGATACAGCACAGTTCCCAGCTTCAGCACTCCTATCTGTTTTTAGTATGTCTCCCTTTATGCCCTGCACTCACTTCTTATATTCTGTTTGCCTTGGAGTTTGTGCAGTGCTGTGAGTTTCTTTCTGACACAGTACTCATCATGTCACTGCATACATTTCTCCCCACTTTGTATACTACAAGGAAGATAGCAGGCAATAAAGGAGTATTGTTGGCTGAAGAAATGGTTGATAATATAGTGGAGATCGCCTCCTCATTGGCTCCAGTGACTTGGTTATTTTCACCCTCGTTTAGCATATTCAGTATAATTTTGTCGTTTTAAAACACTTTCCTAAATGCGTTGGTAGTATTGTCGGGTAAAGAAATGACTGACAAACTAACCTCAATCTCTTTCTAGTTGGTGCGTGCTTCCTTTTGAGTTGATTATTTTCACTCTTGTTTAGCATGTGTGGTATAATTTTGTCTTAAAAAAACAAAACAAAAAAAAAACATTTCTCTAATGTATCCTCAATCACATAGCTTCTTTGTTAGCTAGGATATTCCAATAGGAACTGTAGAAAGGTGGCAAAATACAATGTAAAAAGGCCTGGAAAATAACTTTTCCGGCTTAGTAACCACCAAATTTGGCATTGCTACTGTATTTAAAGGCTCAGTAAATTTTCAGTTTATAAATGAACAATGAGGAAACACACTCAGTCCACAATGAGCCACAGAGTCCAAAGTAAGTTCTTTTCTCCACGTCTAGTAGAGGGAAAAGGTGGCCATTAACAGAGAGAAGGTGATTCTCTAAAGACGTTTATACATCTGATTGACTGAGGAATCACTTAAAAATCTAACAGTCTGTTCATGTCAGAGACAGTCCCTGTTCCTATTACAATGGAACCCACTTGGATACTGAACTGCCATGGGCTACATCTATGCAGGGGTATTAGGTTATCTCCATGCATGGTCCTTGGTTGGAGTATCAGTGTCAGGAAAGAACCCTGTGTTCAGATTTTTTGGTTCTGTTGCTCTTCTTGTGGAGTTCCTGTCCTCTCCAGATCCTTACTGTTTCCCACTTCTTTCATAAGATTCCCTGCACTCTGCCCAAAGGTTGCCCATAAGTCTCAGCATCTGCGTTGATAGTCTTCAGGGCAGAGCCTTTCAGAGGTCCTCTGTGTCAGGCTCCTGACTTGTTCCCTCTTTTCTTCTTTTTCTGATGTCCATCCTCTTGGCCTGCTCTTTAATTACCTCCCCCTGAGGGGGGAAGCAGCATTACCAGGCCACAGAAGAAGACAATGTAGCCACTCCTGATGAGACCTAATTGACTAGGATCAGAAGGAAGGAAAAGAAGACCTCCCCATCAGTGGACTTGGGGAGAGGAATGCATGCAGAGGGTGGATGAAGGGAGGGATTGGGACTGGAGGAGGGAGGGAACCATAGGGGGGATACAAAGTGAAGAAAGTATAATTAATAAAGAATTTAAAAAAATTAAAAAATGTAACAATCTCTTTAGTTAACATTGAGGTGAACTTTTATTTGTAAAAATTTAAATTCATAAATTCATGTTGAAGTTTATATATGTACTTGAATGTCAGTTTCACAGAAACACCTATTTGGTTAAAGACAGACTCATTTTTTATTTTTATTTTTTTATTAAATTTTTATTTTTATATTAATTACAATTTATTCACTTTGTATCTCAGCTCTAGCCCCTTCCCTCATTTTCTTCCAATTCCACCCTCCCTCCTTCATCTCTTCCCATGCCCCTCTCCAAGTCCACTCATAGGAGAGGTCCTCCTCCCCTTCCCTCTGACCCTAGCCTATCAGGCTTCATCAGGACTGGGTGCATTGTCTTCCTCTGTGGCCTGGCAAGGCTGACTCCCCCCTCAGGGGGAGATGATCAAAGAGCCAGCCACTGAGTCCATGTCAGAGACAGTCCCTGTTCCCCTTACTAGGGTACCCACTTGGATACTGAGCTGCCATGGGCTACCTCTGAACAGGGGTTCTAGGTTATCTCCATGCATGGTCCTTGGTTGGAGTACCAGTATCAGAAAAGAATCCTGTGCCCAGATTTTTTTGTTCTGTTGCTCTCTTTGTGGAGCTCCTATCCTTTTCAGGTCTTACTATCTACTCCTTATTTCATAAGAGTCCATGCACTCTGCCCATAGTTTGGTTATGAGTCTCAGCATCTGATTTGATACACTGCTGGGTAGAGTCTCTCAGAGGTCCTCTGTGGGAGGCTCCTGTCCAGTTCTCTGTTTTCTTCGTCTTTCAAAGTCTGTCCCATTTTCCTGTCTCAGTGAAGACTAGTCATCTTACCCAGGGTCCTCCTTGTTGATTAGCTTCTTTATGTTACAGATTTTAGTATGATTATCCTATATTATATGTCTAATATCCACTTATAAGTGAGTGTATACCATGTGTGTCTTTCTCTTTCTGGGATACCTCACTCAGGATGATGTTTTCTGGTTCCCAGCATTTGCTGGCAAATTTCATGATTTCCTTGTTTTTAATTGCTGAGTAGTATTCCATTATGTAAATGTACCACAACTTCTGTATCCATTCCTCAACTGAGGGACATCTGGGTTGTTTTCCAGGTTGTGGGTATTATGAATAAAGGTGTTACAAACATGGTTGAGCAAATGTCCTTGTTGTGTACTTGAGCATAGTTTGGATATAAGCCTAGGAGTGGAATACCTGGATCTTGAGGAAGCACTATTCTGAATTGTCTGAGAAACTGCCAGATTGATTTCCAAAGTGGTTGTACAAATTTACATTCCTATGAGCAATGGAAAAGGGTTCCCCTTTCTCCACATCCTCTTCAGCATGTGTTGTCACTTGAGTTTTTGATCTTCACTGTTCTGATGGGTGTAAGGAGAAATCTCAGGGTCATTTTGATTTGCATTTCCCTGATGACTAAGGACATAGAACATTTCTGAAACTGTTTCCCTGCCATTTGATATTCCTCTACAGAGAATTTTCTGCTTAGCTGTTACCTCATTTTTAATTGGATTATTTGTTTTGGTATTTTTTAACTTCTTCAGTTCTTTATGTATTCTGGATATTAGCCCTCTGTCAAATGTAGGGTTGGTGAAGATCTTTTCCCAGCCCTTAGGCTACCATTTTGTTCTGATGACAGTGTCCTTTGCTTTACAGAAGCTTTTCAATTTTGTGAGGCCCCATTTATTGAGTGTTGATCTTACAGCCTGTACTGTTGGTGTTCCATTTAAAAAGTTGTCTCCTGTGCCAATGAGGTCAAGGTTCTTTCCCACTTTTTCTCCTAACAGATTTAGTGTGCCTGGTTTTATATTGAGGTCTTTGTTTCACTTGGGCTTCAGTTTTGTGCAGGATGATAAATATGGATCTATTTGCATTTTTTTTACATGTAGACATCCAATTTCTTAGATTTTTGGTAAAGTGAAACATCACTACATCATCCATAAGACATTTGTCATTTGTTTATGTTTCCTTTTTCTATGTCAATATTGCCTAGCATGAGAAGAATGAAGAGAATGGAGTTGCCTTGGTTGGAGGGCAAAATGAGAAAGTACTGTGTCCCCTTGGTGACAACGGAAGAAAGGGGTAGAGAGGTTGATCAAATGATCTAGCATTATAATTGTTGGATTTTGTCAAGGAAAGTGCTACATTTTAGCTCTTGTGTTGTCTTTTTAGTGCAAAGTAAAATTAATTATTTTGAAATTTATTCACAGCTCAGTCTCCATGCGAGTTCCCTAGTAAAAGGAGAAGAGACAGTCTCTGACATGAGCTCAGTTTCCTGCTCCTTGATCACTTCTCCCTGGTGGGACTACCTTGCCAGACCATAGAGAAAGAGAATCCAGGCAGTCCTGATGAGACCTGATAGGCTAGGGTCAGATAGTAGGGGAGGAGGACTTCCCTATCAGTGGACTAGGGAAGAGGAATAGAAGAGGAAGAAGAAAAGAAGGTGAGACCAGGAGGAGATGAGAGAGGGGGTCACTACCGACAAATAAAGTGAATAAATTGTAAAATAATAATAATAATAATGAAAAAAAATTATGTGAAAATTATATAGAAACTAAATTTTTACTCAATATTATTATTAACTCTAAAATGCTTATGGTGTCATTTTGAGGAAATATAACCAATCAACTTAATGATACAGTTGAGGTCAGTATCAATGCATAATGCATAAGATAACTTCATAGTTTTCAAATGGCTACATTAATAATACATACTCTCTGAGCATGATAGCATTCAACTGATGGTTTGAGTTGACTGAGAATCTTGATGACATCAGATGTATGGGTACACCATTGAATTTTTTTGATTTACTGGGGCCATTTTCATCCAGTATGGATGTTCAGCTTCCATGAACTTTGAGTTCCAATTTATAGTTGTTGCTTGAATTGTGAATCACAAGAGAAGACTATAATGATGGAACCAAATTATTTTCTCCTTTCTGAATCATGAAACACTCAAAAGTGATAACAGTAATAATTTTACTTTCATCATATGTAGAGCTATAACAATCGTATATTCCTAAATCCATTAAACAAATTCCTGATTCATGTGCAGTGGTGCATGCTTGTAATCCCAGCACTGGGGGAGGCAGAGGCAGGTGGATCTCTGTGAGTTTGAGGCCAGCATGGTCTACAAAACAAGTCTAGGACAGCCAGAGTTAAACCAGAAAAACCCTGTCATGAAAAAAAAAATCTTGTTTCTGAGTTCAATTTGGCAATTCCCTCACAAACCAAACTTTGTGGCTTTGTTTCAACTTGTATGTGAAAGCTTGGATTATTTCCCACTCTGAATTTTAAGTTATTTAAAATTTCTATCAATGATTTTTAATTTTATAACCCAAATTTCAAATCCTACTCATCACTATTCAAAAAAAGGAAAATTTTTGATACCTTTCTTATTTATAGGCAAACATTAGGCAGCTATAAAGCATAAATATCTTAGTCATTGTCATCTCAGGAAAAATTATGCTCAAATTGAGCAGACAGATCAGTGTAAATGATTAGATTTTTGCATCATTACCACTCAAACATTTGATATGGCTCATATTTAGTGGGAAATAAATGATTAATAGAAAAACTCCAGTAATTTAGTAAGTGAAAATGGCATTAAATACGAGTAAAACTGTTATGGCTTAAATGAAGAAGCAATGTCCAGGAAAGGTCCTGTTAAGTTAAAAGGTCTCTCTGCTGTGTAATGTCTGCATGCTTGCACTGGCTTCTGGTCAGATGGACTTCTGTTCTGTTTTAAAAGTGTATAAATTTTTAATCACACAAATGTCTCATGAGCAAATATTCCGGATGTTAATCCAAATACAATAATAAATCTAAGACTCTTTTGTCTATCATTTCCTCTCCTAACCTATGTAGCTTTAGAGGAATTACTGTTGTCAGTTCAGACACATTTCCTCATAGTTTTTTAAATACAGATTTGCCTCTAAATATGTTATAACCATTAGGTGGTATATAACTAGACTTCTATGAAAAATATGTGTTTTAGTGATATTCAGTTCACTCAAGTTTTTGCATCAAGAATTGCATAAAGAATTCAAACCAGCAATGAATACGATTGCTCATTTCTGTTTATTTGCTGAGGTAATTGCTGCAAATACTGGGAAATAAATGTTCTTATGTCAGTTTTTCTGTGCAAATACAGGAGATGTGAGGCAGCCTTACAATCAATGGACTCATTTATGTTATCAGAGTGCTTATGCACTCACTACCTGGAAAAGCATGACATCATCTATTATTTCCCTAGTCCTATGAACACAGGAAGTTCATTTTGTATTTCTTGTATTTCATATGCATGTGTGTGAGTGTGTATTCATATGTTTGTGTGGCGTGTGTGCATGTGTGCTTGCAAGTGAGTGTGCCCATCCATGTGCTGCGTGGACACCAAGAAGGACAGGTGTCCTGCTCTATCTCATATGTACATTTAAGACAGACAGACAGACAGATAGACAGACACACACACACACACACACACACACACTCACACACACACACACACACAATGAGAAAGATTGACTGAATTTGGAGCTAGGTTCTCTCTTTCATCTCCTATAGCATTTTACTTGGATGTTAGCATCAACATCTACTCACTGAGCCATCTCTTCAGCCCCAAGTTTGTTAGCTTTAACAAGAGATTAGAAGTCAGGGCTGGAGAGACAGCTCAGTAGTTAAGAGTACTGAGTGGTCTTCCAAAGGGCCTGGATTTGATTCCCAGCTCTGCTATGGTGGCTCACAACTGTTTGTAACTCCAGTTCAGAGAGCAGGGGAGTTTAACAATTTTTTTCTGGCATCTTCAGGTACCAAATATTCGATATACCACATACATGTAGGCCAAAGTCCCATACACACTTCAAAAATGTTCAAAAGCAGCACCAAAGCGAATAAAAGAGCTGCTGTGGGTCAGGCAGAGACTGCAAGAATTCAAGACTTAAGTGGCTAAAACAACTGCCACTTTGATGGGTGATGGTAGACTATTTTAATCCTTAATTTCTCAGATGTTTGTTAAAGGAGCACGTCTTTTAATAAGTCATAAGACATCTGTATTTTCTCCTATGATTTACATTTAATACCTCAAAAACCAGGCATAAAGGTGAACTGAATCCAAACTCTGTATTCTGGTTTCTCAACCAACCTCTTTCCTCCTTTTCTTTCCTCTCTCTCTGTCTCTCTCCCGTAGGTGTAGACATAAACATAGAGAGTGGAGGTACTTTAATACAGCCAGAGCACATGCACCTGAGTGTTACTGTCAGCTTCCCCTCTCTGGCTGCATTGCCTAACTGTCCACATTCCATCCTTGGAGAAGGATCTCTCCACTGTGCATTCGATGTCCTCTCTCCACTGGCTTTAGCTGGGTTGGGTGAGTGGAGCAAACTTCAGGCGGACATTCAGAGAAAAGCTCATAATCTGCCCTATCCTCTCTGGACTTCTCTCTGGCTTTCACTGTAGCCCTCTCCTGTTGAGGTTTCCAGTGCTTCACTGCCTTCAAGTTGCACAGATTCCTGTTTTAGTTAAGTGATTTGGAGACTCTCATCTGTTCCCTGCAGGAATACTGCTGGACATGGCTTCTAATTAGAGAACTAATAACATACTAACTTAAGAGCAGCTACGAAAATGTCTTTCCTGATTTGGGTCCAAATCTCCCCTTTTAGAAAAGTCAGATTCTACATCATCTGTTTTTTCCCTCTCCACTGAGTAGATTTCAGTACCAGTTTATGCTATATTGAGCATGCTCATGTCTTAGAACAGATAATTTGTACTGAAAATACAATCAAGCTGATGTTTAGATCAATTTTACCAATTATGTGGAATAAATGTCTGTTCTCAATCTTATAGAAATGTTTTTCACTTTGGAGAATTTCAAACATACAGAAAAGCTGACAGGATAACATAATCAGTTCACATCTGTATGTTACTCAGTCTCAGTTATTATCAGTCTCATTTTGTTTATTCCTTAAGCCACTTGTTTTTTTCGCTGTATTATTTTTCAGCAAACTTAAATGTATCAACAGATTCATGTAAAAGATCAAGATCTCCAAAAATATTTGTCTATTAAGGATTGTTGCAAATAAAAAATCCCTTAGTATCATGTATATACTGTTCAAACTTTTGCAATTTATGTTTTGAGGATGTGAAATCTATTGTTTGAGGAATTTCCTACAGTTTGAATTTTCCTGTTTGCATGTTGACTCTTTCTGTAACATGTCTCCCTAAATTATGTATTTCTTACAAATTGCATGTTGCAGGTGACAGAAAACTTATCACAGCTTGCTTCTTAGTTTTTATGGGCTATTTAGTAGATGATTATAGCATATTTTCTCTTCAACAATACCTAATTTCTAGTTTTTCTCTTTAAACATTACCAACATTCACAGTTTACTAAACCAAGATACATCAAGTTTTGCAAAATATATGGCATTTATCAGTTGTAGAATATCGATAAAATCCAAAAGCAAACCTTCTCATTGCTGAGTGTTTGGTTATTGAGAGGTGAAGATCATATCGGTTTGAAATGCTCAATTTTGAAATTACTTTTTCTCTTTTTTAAAATTAATTACAAATTATTCATTCTGTATCCCAGCTGTAGCCTCTCCCTTGTCCCCTCCCAAATCCACTCTCCCTCCCTCTTCTCCTCCCATGTCCTTCCCCCAGTTCACTGAGGTCCTCCTCCCCTTCCATCTAACCCTATGGGGTCTCAACAGGACTGGATGCATTGTCTTCCCTTGTGACTTGGTAAGGCTGCTCCCCCCTCAGGGGGAGGTGATCAAAGAGCCAGCTACTGAGTTCTTGTCAGTGAGAGTCCCCGTTCCCCTTACTAGGGAATCCAACTTGGACACTGAGCTTCCATGTGCTACATCTGTGCAGGGGTTCTAGGTTATCTCCAGGCATTGCCCTTGTTTGGAGTATCAGTCTCAGAAAAGAATCCTGGGTCCAGAGTTTTTGGTTCTGTTGCTGTCCTCATGGAACTCCTGTCCCCTCCAGGTCTTTCTATTTCCCCCTTCTTTTATAATATTCCCTGCACTCTGCCCAAAGTTTGGCTGTGAGTCTCAGCATCTGCTTTGATACCTAGCTGGGTAGAGTCTTTCAAAGGCACTCTGTGGTAGGCTCCTGCCCTGTTACCTGTTTTCTCCCTCTTCCAATGTCTGTCTAGTTTGCCTTTCTGAATGACGATCAATCATCTTACCCAGGGTCCTCCTTCTTGCTTAGCTTCTTTAGGTGTACAGATTTTACTATATTTGTCCTATATATTTCTACTATCCACTTTTAAGTGAGTATATATCATGTGCGTGTTTCTGCTTCCAGGATACCTCACTCAGGATGATCTTTTCTAGTTCTCACCATTTGCCTGTAAATTTCATTTCTTTCTTTTTTTTTTTTTTGATAAAATCATGTTTTTTATTTTATTTCTTTTATTATTTATATTTCTTTATTATTTTTTTAATTTTTTTATTAATTACACTTTATTCATTTTGTATCCCCCCATAAGCCCCTCCCTCCTCCCCTCCCGATCCCACCCTCCCTCCCCTTTCTGCATGCATGCCACTCCCCAAGTCCACTGATAGGGGAGGTTCTCCTCTTCTTTCTGATCTTAGTCTATCAGTTCTCATCAAAAGTGGCTGCATTGTTCTCTACTGTGGCCTGATAAGGCTGCTCCCCCCTCAGGGGGAAGTGATCAACGAGCAGGCCAATCAAATTATGTCAGAGGCAGTCCCTCTTCCCATTAATATGTAACCCACTTGGACACTGAACTGCCATGGGCTACACCTGTGTAGGGGTTCCAGGTCATCTCCACGAATAGTCCTTGGTTGGAGTATGGGTCTCTGGGAAGTTCCCTGTGTTCAAATTATCTTGTTCTGTTGCTCTCCTTGTGGAGTTCCTGTCCTCTCTAGCTCTTACTATTTCCCACTTCTTACATAAAATTCCATTCACTCTGCCCATCAGTTGGCCATCAGGCTCAGCATCTGCTTTGACGGTCTATACTGCAGAAGCTTTCAGAGGCCCTCTGTGGCAGGTTTCAACAGAAACAAGGTTTCCTGTTTTCTTCTGGCTTTCAGAGGCCCTTTGTAGCAGGTTCCGAGGTTGTTTCCTATTTTCTTTTTCTTCTGATGTCCATCCTCTTTGCCTTTCAGGATGGGGATTGAACATTTTAGTTAGGGTCCTCTCTTTTGCTTAGTTTGTTTAGATGTACAGATTTTAGTGGGTTTATTCTATGTTGTATGTTTATATGAGTGAGTATATATCATGCGTGTCTTTTTGCTTCTGGGACAACTCACTCAGGATGATCCTTTCCAGGTCCCACCATTTACCTGCAAATTTCATGATTTCCTTATTTTTCATTGCTGAGTAATACTCCATTGTATAGATGTACCACAGTTTCTGCATCCATTCTTCAGGTGAGGGGCATCTGGGCTGTTTCCAGCTTCTGGCTATTACAAATAAAGCTGCTACAAACATGGTTGAGCAAATGTCCTTTTTGTGTACTTGTGCCTCTTTTGGGTATATGCCTAGGAGTGGTATGGCTGGATCTTGAGGAAGCGCTATTCCTAGTTGTCTGAGAAAGCGCCAGATTGATTTCCAGAGTGGTTGTACCAGTTTACATTCCCACCAAAGGAGAAGGGTTCCCCTTTCTCCACAACCTCTCCAGCATATGTTGTCCCTTGAGTTTTTCATCTTGGCCATTCTGATGGGTGTAAGGTGAAATCTCAGGGTCGTTTTGATTTGCATTTCCCTAATGGCTAATGAGGTTGAGCATTTCTTTAAGTGCTTCTCTGCCATTCAATATTCCTCTACAGAGAATTCTCTCTTTAGCTCTGTTCCCCATTTTTTAAGTGGATTACTTGGTTTATTGCTTTTCAGCTTGTTTAGTTCTTTATACATATTGGATATGAGTCCTCTGTCAGATAAAGGGTTGGTGATGATTCTTTCCTAATCTGTAGGCAGTCGCTTTGTTTTGATGACGGTGTCCTTTGCTTTACAGAAGCTTTTCAATTTCATGAGGTCCCATTTATTGATTGTTGCTCTTAGAGCCTGTGCTGTTGGTGTTCTGTTCAGGAAGTTTTCTCCTGTACCAATGAGTTCTAGGGTACCCCCCACTTTTTTTTCTAGCCGATTTAATGTGTCTGATTTTATGTTGAGGTCTTTGATCCACTTGGACTTCAGTTTTGTGCAGGGTGATAAGTATGGATCTATTTTCATTTTTCTACATGTAGACATCCAGTTGGACCAGCACCATTTGTTGAAGATGCTATCTTTTTTCCATTGTATGGTTTTGGCATCTTTGTCAAAAATCAGGTGTCCGTTAGTGTGTGGGTTTATTTCTGGGTCTTCTGTTCGATTCCATTGATCCACCATTCTGTTTCTATGCCAGTACCATGCAGTTTTTATAACTGTTGCTCTATAGTACAGCTTGAGATCAGGGATGGAGATACCTCCAGAAGATCTTTTATTGTAGAGGATTGTTTTAGCAATTCTCGGCTTCTTGTTATTCCATACGAAGTTGAGAATTTTTCTTTCCAGGTCTGTAAAGAATTGTGTTGGCAATTTGATGCGAATTGCATTAAATCTGTAGATTGCTTTTGGTAAGATGGCCATTTTTACTATGTTAATCCTGCCAAGCCATGAGCATCGGAGTTCTTTCCATCTTCTCATATCTTCCTCTAATTCTTTCTTCAGAGACTTGAAATTTTTTTCATACAAGTCTTTGACTTCCTTGGTTAGGGTTACACCAAGGTACTTTATGTCATTTGTGGCTATTGTGAATGGTGTTGTTTCTCTAATTTCTTTCTCAGCCCTTTTGTCTTTTGTATACAGGAGTGCTACTGATTTTTTTGAGTTAATTTTGTATCCGGCGACTTTGCTGAAGGTGTTTATCAGCTGTAGGAGTTCCCTGGTAGAGTTTTTGGGGTCACTCATATATACTATCATATCATCTGCAAATAGTGATAATTTGACTTCTTCCTTTCCCATCTGTATCCCCTTGATCTCCTTCAACTGTCTTATTGCTCTAGCAAGGACTTCCAGCACTATGTTGAAGAGATATGGAGAGAGTGGGCAGCCTTGTCTTGTCCCTGATTTCAGTGGGATTGCTTTAAGTTTCTCTCTGTTCAGTTTGATGTTGGCTATAGGCTTGCTGTAAATCGCCTTTACTATGTTTAGATATGTGCCTTGTATCCCTGATCTCTCCAGTACTTTAAACATGAATGGATGTTGGATTTTGTCAAATGCTTTTTCAGCATCTAGGGAGATTATCATGTGGTTTTTTTCTTTCAGTTTGTTAATATGGTGGATCACATTGATGGATTTCCATATATTGAACCACCCCTGCATACCTGGGATGAAGCCTACTTGGTCATAGTGGATAATATCTTTGATGTGTTCTTGGATTCGGTTTGCAAGTATTTTGTTAAGTATTTTTGCATCAATGTTCATAAGGGAGATTGGCCTGAAATTCTCTTTCTTTGTTGAGTCTTTGTGAGGTTTAGGTACCAAGGTGACTGTGGCTTCATAGAATGAGTTTGTTAATGTTCCTTCTGTTTCTATTTTGTGGAATAGTTTGAAGAGAACTGGAGTTAGCTCTTCTTTGAAGGTGTGGTATAATTCTGCGCTGAAGCCATCTGGTCCTGGGCTTTTTTTGGATGGGAGACTTTTGATGACTGCTTCTATTTCTTTGGGGGATATAGGGCTATTTAATTGATTTACCTGGTCCTGATTCAGCTTTGGTAAGTCAAATCGATCAAGAAAATTGTCCATTTCATTTAGATTTTCAAATTTTGTTGAGTATAGACTTTTGAAGTAAGTCCTAATGATTGTTTGGATTTCCTCAGTGTCTGTAGTTATGTCCCCCTTTTCATTTCTGATTTTGTTGATTTGGGTGGTGTCTCTCTGCCTTTTAGTTAGCTTGGCTAAGGGTTTGTCTATCTTGTTGATTTTCTCAAAGAACCAGCTCTTGGTTTCATTGATTCTTTGAATTGTTTTATTTGTTTCTAATTGATTGATTTCAGCCCTGAGTTTGATTATTTCCAGCCGTCTACTCCTTTTTGGTGTGTCTGCTTCTTCTTTTTCTAGGGTTTTTAAGTGGGCCATTAAGTTGCTTGAATGAGCTGTCTCGAATTTCTTCTTGAAGGCACTTAGTGCTATGAACTTTCCTCTTAGCACTGCTTTCATTGTGTCCCACAAGTTTGGGTATGTTGTGTCTTCATTTTCATTGAGTTCTAGAAAGGCTTTAATTTCTTTCTTTATTTCTTCCCTGACCCAGCTGTCATTTAGTAACAAGTTGTTCAGTTTCCATGTGTGTGTAGGCTTTTTGCTATTTCTGTTGTTGTTGAAGTCCAGCTTTATTCCATGGTGATCAGACAGGATACAAGGGATTATTTCAGTCTTCTTGTATCTGTTGAGGCTTGTTTTGTGATCAACTATATGGTCTATTTTGGAGAAGGTTCCATGAGGTGCTGAGAAGAAGGTAAATTCTTTTGTGTTTGGGTGTAAAGTTCTGTAAATGTCTGTGAGGTCCATTTGATTCATGACCTCTGTCAGAGATATTGTTTCTTTGTTTAATTTCTGTTTTGTTGACCTGTCCTTTGTTGAGAGTGGGGTATTGAAGTCTCCCACTATTAATGTGTGGGGATCTATATGTGGTTTAAATTTTATCAATGTGTCTTTTACAAATGTGGGTGCTCTTGTATTTGGGGCATAGATGTTCAGGATTGTGATGTCTTCCTGGTGGAATTTTCCCTTGATGAGTATGAAGTGTCCTTTCTCATCTCTTTTTATTAATTTTGGTTGAAAGTCTATTTTATCAGATATTAGAATGGCTACTCCTGCTTGTTTCTCGGGTCCATTTGCTTGGAAAGTCATCTTCCAACCTTTTACCCTCAGGTAATGTCTATCTTTGTGTCTTAGGTGTGTTTCTTGTATGCAACAGATTGCTGGGTTTTGTTTACGTATCCATTCTGTTAATCTGTGTCTTTTTACTGGAGAGTTGAGTCCATTGATGTTGAGAGAGATTAATGACCAGTGGCTGTTAGATCCTTTGATTTTGATGTTGGCTGTGTTCATAAGGTTGTGTGCTTGGTTGCTTTTTGTTTTGCTGTAGTAAGGTTAATTATTTCCTGTGTTTTCTTGACAGAAGCTAATTTTCTTGGGTTGTATTTTCCCTTCCAGTATCTTCTGTAATGCTGGATTTGTGTGTAGGTATTGTTGAAATTTGTTTTTGTCATTGAATATCTTGTTTTCTCCGTCTATGAGGACTGAGAGTTTTGCAGGCTATAGTAGCCTGGATTGACATCTGTGTTCTCTTAGGGTCTGCATGATATCTGTCCAGGCCCTTCTGGCTTTCATAGTTTCTGTTGAAAAGTCAGGTGTGATTCTAATGGGTTTGCCATTATATGTTACTTGGCCTTTTTCCCTTGCAGCTTTTAGTATTTTTTCTTTGTTCTGTATACTTACTGTTTTGATTATTATGTGGTGGGAAGATTTTCTTTTCTGGTCAAATTTGTTGGGTGTTCTGTAGGCCTCATGTATCCTTATTGGCTTCTCCTTTAACTTGGGGAAATTTTCTTCAATGATTTTGTTGAAAATATTTTCTGGGCCTTGGAGAAGGGAGTCTTCTTTTTCCTCTATTCCTATTATTCTTAGATTTTGTCTTTTCATATTGTCTTGGATTTCTTGGACGGTCTGTGTCAGGAATTTTTTGGATTTAACATTTTCTTTCACAGATACGTCGATTTCTTCCATTGTATCTTCTACACCTGAGATTCTTTCTTCTATTTCTTGTATTCTGTTGTGCTTACCTCTGTAGTTCCTGTTTTCTTCCCTAAATTCTTCCTCTCCATTATTTCCTCCATTTGTGTTTTCTTTAATTTTTCTAGTTCTATCTTCAGGTCTTGAGTTGTTTTGTTTACTTCCTTCACCTGTCTGCTTGTATTTTCCTCTTTTTCTTTTAGTTCCTTCAACTCTGTCTCTTTGATTTCTTTCAGTGATTTAATTATTTCTTCTCTGAAGGCCACAAGCTGTTTGGCTGCATCTTCCCGTATTTCTTCACGGATGGCCCTAATCTGCTTGTCTTTATCTTCCTCCATTTCTTTACGGATAGCCATGATCTGTTTGGTTTTATCTTCCTCTAATTCTTTACGTATTTTATTTGTCTCCTCTATTATCCTTTTCATCAACATAGATGTAAGGTCATCTTCTTGATTTTCTATTATGCTGCATTGTTCAGGGCTGTTTGCCTCTGGATGGCTGGGTTCTGGAGATGCCATATTGCTCTGTCTTTTGTTGGTTGAGCCTTTACGCTGACCTCTACCCATTGGGCTGATTTAGGTGTTGGCTGTTAGTTTCTGTGCTTCCTGGAGTCCTGAGGTAGGGAGTATCCCCTTGGCCGGAAGATGATTTTTCCTGAAGGAGTCCTTCTCTGCTTTTTGGTTATGGTCACTGTATGGCCAGTGTTTCTCAGGAGTTGCCACTGCTCACCTCAGGTTTATAGCCCTGAGTAGTAGCTGTGGTCTATGTTAGGCAGGGGGGGATCTCCTCTTACCCATAGAATTTCTCAAGACAGCTGCCCCACTGCTGGGTTTCTTGTTATAAATTTAGTGTGCTGCTGCTCACTAAATTTCCATGTACAGTCCTCTTGAAGAAACTGCTGATTCCCTAGCTGTGGGGTTTTCTCCCAACAGGGAACCTCAATCTGTTATCCTGGGGCGCACAGTTCTGTCCGGGAAAGTGGGAGGTGCACTCAGCAAGTCTCTGGGCCAGAGGCTGATTGCTCTGCTCTGGACCTAGAGAATGTGCACCTAGGTTGAGTTGTCGCCTGGGGGCACTGTTCTGGTCTGGAAGCTGGGTGCCTCACTCTGGACCAGAAGCTGTGTGTCTCTGTCTGGGATGGCGGCTGTAGGCACTGCTCTGGTCCAGACGCTGTGGGTGCAGCCCTCTTGAAAAACCAGGGATTCCCACAGTTTTGACAGTGTAGCTAGGAATAACTGGTTGATCCTTGGCACAGTATCTGTGGGCTGCTGTAATGGCTCTCTGGCTTTTGTAGGTCTGAGGATGCAGCTGTGTGTCCCAGTGCCCTAGGGGAACTCAATAATGGCAGCAGAGCACAGCGCTCCTGCCTGCACTAGAGTCTGCGTGAGTCCAGGAAGTGTTTTGGTGCTGGGTGTCCTAAGCGTTAGAGCTGCTGACCCCCTCCGCTGGGGGTTTCCTCCTGCCAGAGACACCCAGTCTGGTGCCCTGGTGCCCTGGTGCCCACAGTTCTATCTGAGGCGGTGAATCAGGCGCACAGGCAGGTGCCTGTGTCCCGGCTCTGGGTCCGGACTGGCTCTTGGGGCACCCGAGGAACCCGAGTCTTTTCCAGGGGATGTCTGGGTAACCTGAGGTCGGTCCCAATTGTTTCCTGCTCCGTGGGGTTATCTCTCGACTGGGAAATCCAGTCTATGGTGTTGTGGGCCCATGGTTCAGTCTAGGACCGTGACCAGATTGCGCTGGCGTGTAGCTCTGGGCTGGCAACCAAGTGCCTGGCGGAACCGGGATCTGTTCTGCGGTTTAGCCAGGTGAGTTAAAGCTGATTGAATCCCCCACCATGGGGTATCCTCTCACCTGAGAAACACAACCACTTGTGTTTTATGGCTGCGAGTTCTGATTGCTGGTCACTGTGCCAATCCTGCTGTGTTGCTCCTCAGAATGAGAGTCCTCCCGGCGCCGCCATCTTGCCCCGCCCCTCCTTTCTTTTTTTTTTTTAATTGCTGAGTAGTATTCCATTGTGTAAATGTACCACAATTTCTGTATCCATTGCTCCATTGAGAGACATCTAGGTTGTTTCCAGGTTCTGGCTATTACAAATAAAACCAATAGGAACATGTTTGAGCAAATATCCTCGTGGTATACTTGAGCTTATTTTGGCTATATGCCTAGGAGTGGTATAGCTGGATCATGAAGTAGCACTCTTCTTAATTATCTGAGAAAGTGCCAGATTGATTTCCAAAGTGAATATACAAGTTTACATTTCCACCAGCAATGGAGGAGGGTTCCCATTTCTCCACATCCTTTCTAGCATGTGTTGTCACTTGAATTTTTGATCTTAGACATTCTGATGCGTGTAAGGTGAAATCTCAGCGTGGTTTTGATTTGCATTTCCCTGATGACTAAGGATGTTGAGCATTTCTCTAAGTGATTCTCTGCCATTCTATATTCCTCTTGAGAATTCTCTCCATTTTTATATTGGATTACTTGATTTGTTGCTTTTTAACTTTAACTTTATATATTCTGGATATTAGCCCTCTGTCAGATATAGGGTTGGTGAAGATTCTTTCCCAATATATAGCCTGTTGTTTTGTTCTGATGACAGAGTCCTTTGCTTTACAGAAGTTTTCAGTTTCATGAGGTTCCATTTATTGATTTTTGATCTTAGAACCTGTGCTGTTGTTGTTCTGTTTAGGAAGTTGTCTCCTGTGCCAATTTGCTCTTTTTAAAGTATTGAGTTAGTCTAGTATACAGTGCAACTGTGATCAATTAGTTTATTTTAATATTATTACGAATTGATGTACTCTGAATATTGATGTATTTCAGTTTTCCTCACTGAGAGTCAGTTTGTTCAGTCTCTAAGTCCTGGGGCATTCAACTGGGCTATGTCTTGTCCATAAAACTTCAACAGCTTTCAGCAGCTTCTTGGCTGGTGTGAACAACGTTCTTGCTCAGTTCTGTCTCTTTATTTGAGATTAGTGCTCTTCCTAGGAGCCTTACTCACTACCTGACTCCAAATTTTAAAAAAATATTTTTTTTCAGAGTCAGAATTTATATGCTAGCAAGGTATATTTCTATTGGTTTTTCTCATTGTTTCTAGGCCTTTTTTTTTTTTTTTACAGAATTTTGGGGGGATGAATAAAAATGATGGTTTGTTGTTTTTACCCCCTGTTTAGGTACATTAGAATTACTTTTCTCTTGTGTAGAATCCTAGTCTCAATGCTTTGGGGAACAAAAATTAAAGCAACATGTCTTTTTGCTTGTCTGTGTTGTTGCGATGACACTAATTTTATAGCCCTAGTAAGACCACTGCATCCTGTAGCCAGCTCAATTTTGCACTTTACATAGATCTGAAACAATTTTAAAGAATTGAGAATTTATTTTGATTTCTACTATCAAGGCACTGTTCCATCATCGGGGGAGGTATTGGCATAACAGAGTGACTTACACCAGGGTGCAGACAAAGGGAGGGGAAAAAAAGGAAGGAGGAGAGAAAAAAATGAGGAGATGGAGAGTGGGAGGGAGATGGAGAGGACGTGGGAGAGAGAAATAAGGAGGAGGAAGAGGGAGAAGAAGGAAGAGAGAGACACACAGAGAGAATTTTTCTCTGTGTTTTTCCCACCTTGGTCCTCAGCTTACAGAACAGTGCTGCCCAGGTTCACGTTTCAGGATGGGTCATCCTCTCTGGAATAAGTTCACAGACACTCTGGAGATGTGCTTTATTTTTCTCAGTGCTTTTCAGTCTAATGGACTTGGCCATCAAGGATGCTCATTACACCCATGAACAGCATGTTTACATGAAGGGTTAATTCTTTATTATGCGATGAGTATGATATGAATGTATATACTTGTAAAAAACAGCGTGTATTGAATCTTTGGGACTTGGGCCTCAGTGTGTGATTGCTCTCTAAAATATGCTTTCATTCAGGTTTAGTTTTATTTTGTATTTGCTGCTTTCTTTACAGTTTACTTTTGTAACAATACAAAACTTTCACAAGGTTTCAAGTGTAAACTAGCAGTACTTGTGTTAACATACCTTCAGAAGCTCAGGTTTTCTTCTAACATTTCTTAGATATGTTGGAAAAGCTCATCATCATTAAATTCTGGTATGCTCATAAAATTTATAGGCTTCATAGCCAAAGATAACATTATCTGATATCTTATCACAGCGATTAGAGTCTTGAATCAACCTCTTACAGAAGAGAACCCTGAATACTGTCCTTTCTTATATGGAAGTGGCAGACTCTTATTAAACCTAACATAACTGTACTCTTCTAATCAAGGATATCCCTGATGGGAGTAAATTTAAGAGCCCTTTCTAACACCTAGATATGTCTTCTCATATTTGCCTTGAATTTCAATAAATGTGTTCTTAATTCTGTGCAGAATCTTGAAATATTAAGACCCAGTAAATTCTGACTGCCATACCTGTTTGAGGTCATGACCCTTCTATGTCAAGAAGTCAGCATTTCACAGCCCTACTTTTTATCTTCCAGCTCTCACATTCTTCCTATCTGCTCTTTTGTGATTGTCCCCAGCCTTAGAGAAGGTAGTATAAAGTCCCATTTAGGGCTAAGCTCTTAACTGTCACTTATTCTTAGCACCATAAGTAGCCATGAGTCTCTGTACTCACTCATTTACTGTTATGCATTGCAAGGAGACATGTCTGTTGATTGAGCCTAGTGTTAGCATTTGTAAGGAGAGTAGAAAAGAGATGTTGAAGTGGGGATGCCTAAAGCATGGGTTTATTAGAACATAGGTGATAAGAAAACATGTCCTCTCAAATGTGAGTTATTATGCATCACTCTAAAAGAGTAACACTTTTAATGGGGCAAAGGCCATAAGGCCTCAACCCTACATGAAGACCTATAGGCAACCAAGGAATACTGGGAGTAGAAGAAATAATCTTCCCCAGGGAAGAACACACTCATTAGCTATCTAATACCAAATGGTCATCCCTGAAAGCATACACACAAGTAACACTATATAGACTAACCCAATTATATTTTTATATTTAGGAATACACACACACACACACACACACACACACACACACACACACACAGTTTTGGGGGGGACAGAAAAGAAAGCAAGAAATATTATTATATTGTAATCTCAAAAAGTTAAAAATAATTCTCAAAGACCTAATAAAAGTATAGTGGTAGCAAAAAATAAGAATACAAGTAAAATAAAATGTTACTGTTGAGTTGATTATGTTCAGTATAATCGTTGGCATCATATTTTTTTCCTCCTTTAAACCATACACTAACCCCACTCACAACAGTTATCACCAAATACGACTTCCCGCCAGGTTTCTCCATCTGGTCTGCTCCAATCTTTTAGTCTGCCAGGCTAAACATAGTCTGTGACTTGCCATGGCCCACTCTTCTCTTTCCGTACTCTTCTTAAATATTTCTTGGGAAGATTTCTTTGATTCGTTCCTTAACCTTCAGTTCTGCTATGGCTTTCTCATTTGTTACTCTATTTTATCGATCACACACCACGTCTGCTGGTGTGATAAAACTAAAAACCACAAAGGTTCTGTTCCTTTTCTTCCCGAAACGTGTATTCGTGTTCACATGTCTGTGCAAGCGCACATGCACACAGGCACATATGAAGGTCAGACTCTGGAACTGGGCCCCTTGCTCAGCTTTATATAATGCAGGAGGGTCTATACTGAACTGGAAGCTAGGAGGTGTGGCTTGTCTAGCTAGACTGGGATCCAGTGTCACCCTTACCCTGCTCCATTCAGCCAAGCAGTGGGACTTTAGACTGGCATCCTTGCCTACCTAGCACTAATGAGGGTGCTGGGATCTGAACTCCAGCCTTCATACGGAAGCTACACATCTACTGAGCCATCTCCCCATCCCCACAGGCTTTGTTTCAAATTGTGATTCTGCCACTTATCACTTAGGTATTGAATTAATCTCTCAGATGTTGACTTTCCTTGTCAGAAAAATCTATGTATCGTTAGTTTCTTGTGAGGTTTATTTGAGCAGTAAAGATAACAAAGGTCTTGACAATAGCTCTCTCCCTATATTAGAGCAGGTGCTATTTTTTCCACTTTTAAGTTTATTTATTTAGTTGTTCACTTTACATATCAATTGTAGTCCCAATTCTCCTCTCCTCCTGGTATTACCCTCTCTCTCTCTTCTCCCCTCCTTCATCCCCTACCTCCCAGAAAAGGGGGGTTCTCCACTAACCCACCCCAGCACTTCAAGTCATATCGATATTGAGCACATCCTCCTCCATGGTGGCCTGGCAAGGCAGCCCCACTGAAAGGAAGTGATCAAGTAGCATGCAACAGACAGAAAACTACTCAACTACTAAAAACGAGAAAATCATGAACTTTGCAGGTGAATAGATAGAGCTGGAGAAGACCATTGTCAATGAGGTAACCCAGGCCTAGAAAGACACACATGTACTATTAGTCATATAGTGCAGGATAGACATACTACAATTCACAGATCCAAAGAAGCCAAGTAACAAGGAGGGCCCAAGAGAGGATGCTTAAATTTCATTCAGAAGAGGAAACAGAATGGGTAGCAGAAGTGTTTGAAGAAATGGAACAGGCTAGGAGAGGAAGTACTGAGGGGAAAGAAGGGTGGGAAACAAAGGTGGGGAGCAGATGTGGGGAGAGGGAGAGGAAGGACAGAGGGCTTGCAGAGAAAAGAAAAACTGGGGGTATGGGCATTTCTGAGACAGCTGGAGACCCACAACAGGGTAGGCTCCAGGGAGGATATGGGGATGAGTCTAGCTCAGACCCCTAATAGCAGGGGTTGTGGAGACAGAAGAGTCCATTGTCTAATTAGACAAGATGCCTAGTGGAGGGAGGTGTAAAACCAACCCACCCACAAAAACTTTGATCCAAAATTTACCCTGCCTATAAGATGTGAAGGGATAAAGATAGAGCAGAGATGGAAGGAATGTCCAACCAATTCCTGGCCCAACCTGAGACACACCCCACGGGAGAGAGCCAACCTCTAACACTATTACCGATACTTGGCTATTCTCACAGACAGAAGCCTAGCATAGCCGCCTTCTGAGAGACTCCACCCAGCAAAGGATTGAAACACATGCTGAGACTCATAGCCAAAGATTGCATGGAGTGCAGGGAGCCTTGTGAAAGAGTTGGGGGAAAGACCCAGAGAGGACAGGAGTTTTACAAGAAGACCAACAAAGTCAACTAACCTGGGCCCAGGGGGGCCTGAAGAGACTAAAGTACCAACTAAGGGCCATTCATGTACTGGATCTAGGCCCCCTATACATATATACCTGATGGGCAACTTGGTCTTCTTGTGGGTTTCCTAGTAAGGGGAATGGGAACAGTTTCTGACATGGACTCTGTAAAGTGGGGTTGTTTTCGGGTCTTGTAGTGTCAGAATTTATGCAGTTCTCAGTACTTTGTTCTAGCTGCTTATCGCCATTCTTAATAATAAAACCAGTGTCCCAAGGTGACTCCAAACAGATCTTTCTCTTCCTATGGAGCTGCAAGAATGCATTCTCACTTTAACCATGAAGTGCAAATGCCAAGTAAGCGATTCCACAGTTTCCTCTCTTCCCGATGGAAGGCCCTGATTCCAGGCTGATGTTCCAGGGTCCTAATTTTTACAGTATCTCTCCTTAAAGGAAGTGGACCTTGGTTTTTCTTCCTTTCCCCTGAGCCTTGGGACCTTTTTGGTGAGCTCACCTCGCCCTGACCAGAGTTCCTGCCTTATGCCTGGCAATATGTTTTCTAAAATCTGGGCTTTTCTCAACTTCTGCTTGTGAGCTATTGCTCTGACAATGCCTGGCAGATTCTCCTGATATGAACCATCCTTGCTGCTCTTTTGGGTCCTTACACTTTTCAGTTTTACATTGCCCCAGATTTCTCCCAGAATTCCTTGCAAACCTCACCTGGGTTGTAGAGATGATGCACCTCTCTCGTGGGCTTTCTGTTTGCAGTGTCAAGAAGCTTCCACTGCAGATCTGTTGCCGGGCCATTCTCACCCATGTGTATTCCTTTGGAATGCATCGTTGCAGTCCACAGTTTTAACTCTTTGTCTGTTCTTCCTTCCTAGTTCATGAATATAAAACTGTGCCCTGACAGGTGGCACCATTACCACGTGCTGGGAGTTTTGAAATAACATCTTCTTGGTCAGTTTTCACATATGTTTTGTACTTAAAGACTCCAGCTGACTGAAACTGGTCATCCCAAGGGAGGCCTGTCACCACTGGCCTCTGACTAGTCACCGGCATTGGAATGTTGCTTAGATTGTTCGCTCCCAGAGGATCCTTTGTCTTCTCCTAAAAGCAAAAACTGCCTACTCTTCAATCACAAATGATGCTCCATTCTTTTCTGAAAGTCTCCTTTAACATCGCCTCTTCCAAATCCCTTCTATCTTCTCAGCTCATTCAATATTTCTGTAGTCCCATTTACATTGGTGATACACCTCATTTAACTAAACTATTTAAAAACAGTTCAGTCATTGATGTTTACACAGCAGGTTATATAAGAAATGTGGGCCCCACCATGAAATCCTCCTTCATCCCTCCACACAACACCACTTTTAACTTTCCTGATGAATTCCTGTGACTCTATAGCCCAAGTACACCCATGTTTTATGGAATGTAGGATTCCTTTCTCATGCTTTGTACCTATCTTAGTTGATTTCCTAATTTCTGTGACAAAATACCCAAGCCCCCAAAAAACTTAAGGAAGAGACAGTTTACTTTTAGCTCATGGTTTGAAGGGATACAGGCTAATCTTGTGGGAAAGTTATGGCTGCAGGAACACTAGTCCAGTAGTCATATATGTTCATAGTCAAAAAACAGAGACAGAGAAAGAGAAAGACAGAGTCAGACAGTGACAGACAGAAAGAGAGAGAGAGAAAGACAGACATAAAGAAAGACAGAAAGAAAGACAGAAAGAAAGAAAGAAAGAAAGAAAGAAAGAAAGAAAGAAAGAAAGA
>NW_026596069.1:12780037-12787249 GCF_907164565.1 Psammomys obesus
AGAAAGAAAGAAAGAAAGAAAGAAAGAAAGAAAGAAAGAAAGAAAGAAAGAAAGAAAGAAAGAGGTGAATAATGGTACCCAGATAACTTTCTTCTGTTTTCCTTTTAATCCTTCTGTCTCTTCAGTTGAGGAAATGGTTCTGCTCATCAGTAGGGTGACTCTGCCTTCCTGCATCTAGTCTCTCTGTAAGAATGTTCTTGAACACTCACAGAGGTATATTTCATAGGTAAGTCTAAATCCACCAAGTTGATGTTGCATATAAACCATTAAAATGCCTGAATATCTATACTGCATTTCATCACCTGAAATTCTGTAAGCAAAAAGCAACCAACCAAACAAACAAAAAGCAAAAACAAAAAAACAAAAACAAAACTATTTAAATCTTTGCTCAATCCTCATTCAGAAGGGTAAATGGGATAGACATCTAAGCAGAAGACAGGGAACAGGACAGGAGCCTACCACAAACAGCTTCTGAAAGACTAGTGATTGAGGTATCAAAGCCAAATTTTGGGCAGAGTGCATGGAATTTTATAAAAAATTGGGGAGATAGAAAGACCTGGAGAAAACAGGAGCTCCAAAAGGAGACCAACAGAATAGAAAACACTGGGCCCTGGGTCCCTGCATAGACTGATACCTCAATCAAGGACCATGCATGGAGAGGACCTAAAACCCTGCTCAGATGTAGCCCATAGACTCAGTTTCTAAGTGAGTACCCTAGTAAGGGGAGCAGAGGCTGTCTCTGACATGAACTCAGTGGCTGGCTCTCTGATCACCTCCTCCTGAAAGGTGCAGTCTTGCCAGGCCACAGAGGAAGACAATGCAGCCAGTTCTGATGAGATCTGATAGCTAGGGACAGATAGAAGGGGCAAGATCCTCTCCTCTCATTGGACTAGGGGAGGGACATAGGAGGAGAAGAGGAAGGGAGAGAGGGATTGGGAGGGGATGAGGGAGCCAGGATACAACATGAATAAATTGTAATAAGTAATTAATCAAAATTTCTAAAAAATCTTTGCTGCCTTTCTGCTTATCTTAGTGTGAAATTTAAACACATTTATTTGCAAGCCCTACACATCCTGTTTCAGATTTTAGTATTTTCTTACCTCCTTTATCGCATGTTTGTGTACTACATACTTCAGCTTGACCTTTGAACTCCTTCTGTGAGCATGTTCCACTCTGATCACTTCTGGGAGATTTTCGGTCTCCCCTCCGCTAGCAACCAAGGATTCCTCTACCTCCTTTTCTCTCCCTTTTAGTCATATACACCACTTCTTCAAATAAACAATGTCCAAGTCATCAAAGGTGAGCAAGCCATCTTCGTGGGACTTCTCTGCTATGGTTTACTTTGTTTTCAACAGTATTGATTTCCCCTGACTTTCAAGATAGTCAGCTCTGAGAGCAATGCTGTCTTCACCCAGTCCAGTATCATATTTCTGCCATCTAGCTCAGTTTTGCACAAAATAATCATATAGTAAAAGCTCACTTGTGGTTGTAACCACTGCTAGGAAATTCTTTTTAATGTCCCACAACAAAGTTGCACCTCATGTCAATTTACATTTTATTCAATTTTGTTGCTCTTCACACCCACTCCAATCATGTCCTATCATGTCATTTACTCTCTTACACAGACTTGATTAATCCCTACAGTAGCATAATCAACTTTTATTTCTGCATGGCAATTTACACTCACTTAGCAAGCTCATACAATTACTATTTGTTAACAATCACTCTCTGGTTTCCACAGCACAGATAACTTCTGTTTTGGTTGTTGTTTGTTTGTTTGGTATGTTTAGTTTGGTTTTGTTTTTATTTTTATGAGACAGGGTTTCTCCATGTGGCCCCAGTTATCCTGGAACTAACTCTATAGATCAGGCTGGCCTCAGACTCTCAGAGATCTGCCTGCCTCTGCCTCACTGTGTGCTGGGATTAAACACATGAACCACCACCACCTGGCACAGTTAAGGGTTTTGCATAATGTCATTCAATGCTGAAAGTGAGGTATTGGTGAACCTGATTTTCATTTAAACTCCAGGGAAATATGCCTTTGGTTTCTCATGGAATTCAGCTCCTCCCAGTTGCAGAAGATTTTGGTTTTTTTTTTTGCTTGTCAATAAGTGTTTATTCTCTCCAGCTGCATTTGCTTTTAAGTGTTTGCAAGGCAGTGTGTTCATGGGCAGTATCAGGGACTCTTCCTCGTCTGGAGGAACCATTAACTTCTGTGCATTTGATTCTAATACTCAGGTATAAAAGGTCTTGGAAGTTGCTGTTTGGATCTGCCCTGATAATCTTCCTACTTTAAGTCCAGCTGATTCCAGACCTTCATTACATCTATAAAACACTTTTCATATAAAGTAAAAAAAAAAAAAATCACATGAGTGATATTGTATCACATTCATAGGTTCCACTTCCACAAGTGCTGGCATTGGGAGAGTTACACAGAGGCAGTGGGCCCTGTGGGAGGGAGAATTTAGATAGAATTCTGTCTGTCAAAAGCATCAGATAGTTGCACTTTTGCTTGGTCTCATTCTCTGCATGACAGACAGAAAACACTGTGAGAACTGAAATTTTTATGTTTTTAATTTCACTGGTGTCTTCTGTGAATCTAAAAATGATGTTTGAGTTATCACACTTCCTTTATAAATGTTTCTTAAATGTCTCAAATAGAAATGGTTGCTATAATCCTTGAAGAGTTTTTTTTTTAAATGGGGAATAGAAATGAAGTTCTAAAACCTAAGTGCTTATCATTTAAACTCTATTTTTAATTAATTATTTTTTATTAAATACAGTTTATTAATTTTGTATCCCAGTTGTAGTGTCCTTTCTCATCCCCTCCCAACCTCACCCTTCTTCCCTCATCTCCTCCTATGCCCCTCTCCAAGTCCACTGATAGGGGAGGTCCTCCTCCCCTCCATCTGACCCTAGCTTATGAGTTCTCATCAGGAATGGCTGCATTGTCTTCCTCTGTGGCCTGGTAAGGCTGTACCTCACCTCAGGGGGAGGTGATCAAAGAACCAGCCACTGAGTTCATGTCAGAGGCAGCCCCTGTTCCCCTTACTAGGGAACCTACTTGGACACTTAGCTGCCATGGGCTACATCTGTGCAGGGGTTCTAGGTCATCTCCATGTATGGTCCTCAGCTGGAGTATCAGTCTCATAAAAGACCCCTGGGCCCAGAATTTTTTGGTTCTGATGCTCTTCTTATGGAGCTCCTGTCCCTTCCAGGTCTTTCTGTCTTTCCCTTCTTTCCCTGTACTCTGGCCAAAGTTTGGCTATGAGTCTCAGCATCTACTTTAATACCCTGCTGGGTAGAGTTTTCAGAGGTCCTCTGTGGTAGGCTCCTGTCCTGTTCCATTTTTCTCCCTCTTCTGATGTCCATTCCATTTACCTTTCTGAATGAGGATTGATCACCTCAGCCAGAACTTGGAAACAAACAAGATGTCCCTCAGTTGAAGAATGGATACAGAAATTGTGGTACAGCTGCACAATGGAATATTATTCAGCAATCATGAAGTTTGCAGGCAAATGGTAGGAGCTAGAAAAGAGTGAGATAACCAAGAAGCAGAAAGACACACATGTATACACATGGTATATACTCACTTATAAGTGGTTATTAGACATATAATATAGGATACACATACTAAAATCTGTATACCTAAAGAAGCTAAGTAAGAAGGAGGACCCGGGGGGGGGGGGGGGGGGGGGGGAAGAACCTCTTGTATAACTTTTTTTATTGTAATGAAAATATGATTTTTTTTTGGTGGGAAACTGGGAAATTTAATTGATTAGACATTAAATGATACTGGGGTAATATCTGTAATTTCCTTAAGGTGTGATAACTTTTTTTGCCTTTTTAAAATTTTTATTATTAGTTACATTTTATTAACTCTGTATCCCAGCTATATCCCACTCCCTCATTCTCTCCCAATCCCACACTCCCTTCCTGGTCTCCTCCCTGCCCCTTTCCAAATCAACTGATAGGGAGGACCTCCTTCCCTTTCATCTGACCCTGTTTTATCAGGTATTTTCGGGACTGGCTAAAAAGTCCTCCTCTGTGACCTAGTCTTGTATAACTTGTAATGACTTATTATAAAAAATTCCATTTATGCTTTTGTGGGGGTGTTTAAGTGTAAATGTACATTCCATGTGACATATGTGGGGGTCAAAAGATACATTATGGGGGTAGGTCCTCTCCTTCCGCCATCTGGTTCCGGGCATCAAGCTCCAGTTGTTGGACCTGATGGCAAGCACCTTTACCCACTGAACCATCTCCTCCCTCCATAAAAAACTACTCCTTTGTGGAGTGTGGTATCCTATGACTGCTTCCCCTTAATCACCGTGATCATGAAGGCAATATCGTCTAGGGACTGGATGATAATGCATGCTTTCACATAACATCTGCTGCGCTTTTTTCTTTTGTTCATTCCTTTGTGTGCTAAAAGCCAGAAATCAGCACCCTTCTTCCGTACCTCCTCTCCCACCCAGCAGAGCACTGAAGAATTGATGTAGCATGGCATGTTTTCAGCGAGCTCATCTAGACTCGAACTCCAGCTGGCCCAATGGATTAGTTAGTTATGCATGTAGGGTGAGAGATCAGGTTTATAGACAGTGCTCTGGGGTAAACATAAGAAAGGAATCACAGCGCAGGTATTAGTAAAATGAAAGGAATATATTAAGGTGTACTGTTCGAGTAAAATAGGGAATTCTACAAAAGGGATGGAATATATTAAGAAGCACATACCCGAATACGAAGCAGTCACTTGCCATTAGGGAAATAAGGCTTTCAAGGTTGAAAATCTGTTTTCATTTATTATTTTTAAATATCGCTATTACAATTATTTTGAATGCTCATTTTGGATAGCAAGAGTGACTTTTTGTAATTATGTCAAATTACTGGTTCCACATGTATGTAGACTTATGTGTGTTGATTATTAAAACATAAGTTATCACTGTATGATGATTATTAAGTCATATTATTTACATTGTTATTTTGACCCAACTGAGCACAAAGCTATAATAAATAATACATTTATTTAAGAACTGGCTGCATAAAAAATATCTATAACCCTTAATGACATGCCCATAGATCAGTTCATAGCCCAGTGTTTATCAGAGAAGCGTTTTTCTTACAGCAGATGGAAATTAATGAAAAGACTCACAACTAGACATGATGCAGAGAGTGAGAGACTTAGGGGCCTCAAAGACTGTAAGGGCCATGGGACTCCAAGGAACTAGAATCTTCCAGGCACAACAGGAATTGATGCATATACGAGCCCACAGAGAGTGGCATCAAGCACAGTCCTCTGCAGGTTCAAGTGCACAAAATTCCATCTCAGAACACCGGAGGGCCACCCCAATCAAGAAGCTATTTCCAGAGTGTACTTGCTTGGGATGGGAGAATCCGTTTTCTCCAATGGAGTGTCTCTAGATATATCAACCACACTCCGAAGCATGCCCTAGGTCCAGGAGTATTTTGCCAACACAAAATGGACTCTAATTATGTATGTGTGTGTGTGTGTGTGTGTGTGTGTGTGTGTTTGATTTTGTTTCAGATTTTTTTAAATCTTTTTTTATTCATTTGCTTTGTCATTTTTTTCTTGTTTATGGTGTTTGGGAAAGAGAGAAAAGAAGGAGAAAGAATATGATAAGAATATAGTCATGAAAAATTGTTTAAAGAAAAATAGGTGTATACTATCCTTTTTATAAAAATAAATAGCATTTTCAAGTGATTGTGTTCACACAAGAATAGAATTTCAAATGGCATGCACCAAACATGCCTCTGGACACAAGGAGGTGGAAGATTTTTGCTTTTTATTTTGTACGTTTATTTATTCATGAATATATTTTTCAGTGAGCTGGATTTCTCCCTGAAGCCTGAAAAATTAATAGTTGGGGGTGGGGGGTTGTTAAAACAGAAGACAAATGCATCAAATATGGAAGCAATGGTTTTCCAGCATCAGAGAAGAGAGCAGGATGGTATGACTGTTGAAAGAGGAGGAGCGCAAGAAATTATTTCCAGAGCAGATCCAGCTGCTTCAGGGCTGCTGTTCTAAAGGAGAGGCTGAGTTGAGGGAACAGACAGCAAGGTTAAGAGGTCAGAGGATGCTGAGCCAGAACCCCATGGAAGGAGGAGTTGAACAAGTGGAGAGAACCAAGGTAATCAGATAGATCACAGTTGAATTGCTGAGATTCTTGGTGGAAAACGTACAATAGAAGAGGACTAGAAATGACTCACTGAAAACACAGCTGAGGTAGCAGATACAAGGCCATGTTCTGAAACAGGAAAGACCCCTTGTCACGTCTCACACGTGCTTCAGTGTGACTGGAAGCTGAAGCTGCAACTCCACCATCTCTTATCACTGTCAATGACCAGCTGGAGGATTTAGTCCCGTCAGACTAACTTTGGGACCTGCTTGGTTGAAGGTCTTGATCCTTAGAGGGGTGTGTTCTGAACAGAGTATATAGACCAGATAGAGATAAGGACTGTTCCTAATGTTCCAATGACCAAAAAAAGAGATGAAGTTTGCGGTTTATTTCTTTTGCATCTTTTTTCTTGTCTGTTTTTTTTTTTTATTTCTGATATTTTTTTGTGTTTTCTAATTAAATTTTTATTTTTTATATTAATTACAGTTTATTCACTTTGTATTCCAGCTGTAGTCCTCCCTCATTATCTCCCAATTCCACCCTCCCTCCCTCACCTCCTCCCATTCCCCTCTCCAAGTCCACTGATATGGGATGGAGGAGGAGGAGGACCTCCCATGTCGTTTGCATCTATTGAGTGTTCTGACACACATGCAGAAAGATTTAAAGAAATTATAACAAATTTACACTTTGAACATAAAGGAAGAAATGGACATTTGTGGCAGAACACGGAAGAAGTGGGGCAGCTAATGGAGGTTACTACTCAGGTCAAGAGGAAACATGTTACGAGAAGCGGGGCTGCTTGGCATCTCCTAAAAGTTCAGACTAGGGGCTGGAGAAGTGGCCCAGCAGTCCAGAGCACTGCTCTTACAAAGGAGCTGAGTTTGGTTCCCGGCACCAATACCCAGTGGCTCACAACCGCTAGCAACCCCAGCTCCGGGACATCTGCAGTTCTCTTCTAATCTTTGAGGACATTCTCCTATACTCCTTCCCACTCCCACAATCCCACATACACATACATATGCGTCTGTACACACACACACACACACACACACACACACACACACACACACACACA